>NW_011499995.1:221652-228889 GCF_000495115.2 Populus euphratica | reverse complement strand
ATCTGAACACCAAGATGCCTAAATGCATGGCAAATGCCTCCTTTTATAGACTAAAGTTGAGAACTATTAATTTATTGACCAATTATTGAGTGAGTGGCCAACTCTTAAATTGGTGGCAATCCTTATCTTCTCTTGTTTGAATAAAACACCATTGATAACATCAGAATTTGAACTAGACCTCCATATAAAAGTTCTAGAAAATTATCTCAGCTTTCTACAAAAAACAATTGAGGTCATTTGGGCTTCTAAAGCTTAAGATATGGGTTGAACATTAAACAATATCTGGGTTGTAGGACAGATTCATATTTCTTCATTGTTGCTACAATTTGGACTTGAAAACAGTATTTTTAAATCTTAGACTCCCATGAAAGTTGTATGCCTATGTCGTATCTTTCCATTCATATAAAGTAGACCTAAATCTGAGATCTATAGCTTCAAATATGACCCAATTACAGAATAGTATTCCAGTTTGGACTGCATTAGTATCTATTTTCTAAGTTTAGCCATCTCTTTGTCTTTTCAATTTCAGTACTTAAACTTATAAATCAATCCTTTTATATGTGATAGGCTTGCATTTAAGATGAACATTTACCACAAATTAAATGTATCTTATATTATTATATATGTTTAGTTAAGGAGTTATTGATACTTCAAATGCAAAATGATGATATAAAACCTTGATAAAAATATATTTTTAAGTACTAATCAGTTTTCAAAAATAAAATACATGAATTATGTTGCGGCAACACCTTATATTATCAGCGGTGGGAAACTAAAATTGTGGTCATTTTCATATTGCATTGCTTGAAATTGTCCTACTCCCTATTCATCAACATCAAGAGAGATGAGAAGCTAGCACGTTGCATTTATCTGTTTATTTTAGCAAGTATGTGGCAGCTAATGATTGTCACATCTGTTGCCATTTTGAAATGGGACCAAACACTCACTTCCTCCCCCATCTCTCATTGATTATTAGTACTCTAGTACTGATTATTTTTTAAAATATTTTAAAATAATATTTTATTCAAATTCAAGATTTTGTTTTTGAGATAGTGAATTACATTTTATTTGCGGAGATGAACACTTTTAGCCTTTTATCTTGCCTATTAACATAGAGTATTTGTTTGATAATTTGATAGTTTTTATGATTGTAGTTTGAAAATGATATTTTTAGGTGTCACATGTGGGTGTGTGATGTCAGGGATCACGGAGTTGCCACTAAGTTATATGGTTTATGGTCGATGGGAAAGTCGAGTGTATTGGTTTTTTTAGAAATTCTAAGCATAAGAGACTGGTTGTAGCTAGAAAAAATATTAGCACTCCTAGCGCACCTTATCTAAAATAGGCTGCATTGTGTGGTTTGTTTATGGCTCAGAAAAAAAAATACTCTTATGAATAAATCTGACATTACAAATTTATCATGGGCTTATTAGCCCAAATGAATTCTTATGGAAAAAGGGTTTAAGTCAGTGCCCTAATAGAGTTCACCTATTCTGAAAAGCGAAAGAATTTTCCACAACTCATGTATTGTAAGGAAAAGAATACCTCTAATTAAAATTGATGAATATTCAAAATAATTCTGAGAATTTTCTAGTCAATTCCTAATATTTAAATACTAGCTTACTTACAAGTCTAATATTTATACTAGAATATTGACTATTAATTCTCATTATTTAAAAATTCTAGGGGTTATTGAAATATTAATCAAATCCTTAAGAAATTTTACAAACTTGTTGTAACTTTAAAAAAAAATAAAGAAAAGTAAAAAAATATAGATATTTTTTTTAAAACAATGCTAAAAAATATTTTTTTCCTTCTTTTTTAAAAAATATAATTTTTATAAGAATTAGATTGTATGCAACAAACAAAATTATTTTTTATTGCTATTTTTGTTATTTTATTTTATTTTATATTTTTGTAAGGCCATGTTTGGCAAGATCCATTTTTTTCTTAGAAAAACTACTAAAAACAGGTCCAAGAGTGTGTTTGTTAAACATCTCCTTAAGCCATAAATCTTTTTATAAAAAAAAAGTAGCAAACAAAAAAAATGTTAAATATTTGACCTGATTTTAACTCGACCAAATTGACCTGAAAATAAACTAAAAACAAAGATCTAAAGCCAAAACATATTAAACATAAGAAAAACATAAAAAAATTAAAATTTCTTGGATAAAACGGTTCAAACACAAAATAAATGAAAAACATGAAGAATATTCAAGCTTAAATCTAGCAACGTGAAACCTAAACCAAACCAAATTTAAAGAAAAAAAAAAGGCATGGTTTCCTTCGTAAGTATGCATGAATCAAGAATCAAGCATAAAAAACTATCAATTATCACCTAAAAGCTACAATTTGATCAGAATATATTTTTGATATTGAAAGAAACCTAGAATCTTAATACATAAATATGTGGTATTGCTGCATTTTAAATGTAGATTATTTTCTAATCAAGTTGTTTGAAGGTTTCAGTGCAAATAAATGGTCCAAATCGTAGAATTAAGGCAATGTTCTTTAAAAAAAAATGAAGAACATTGCCTTAGAAACGCATAACCAACCTAGAAAAAAGCCAGCCATTGTCAAACCCAGAATGATCATTTTAAGTCTCTAAAATATGTTTCTTAGTTCCAACAAACCACATTATCAATGATAAGCATAGTTGAAACAAAAAAAACTAATAAAAACAATAAATAATCATAAATATACATTAAGTTTCATTTTTCAAAAATATCAAATCAAAACAGCAAGCATGCTTAACCAATATGAGATTTAAAATTGACACGTTGACATTCCATAAAACTAAACCAAAACTCGAGAGTATGGAACCATGCATTATGCAACCAAACAAATATCAATACTATGTTATTGTATTTGACAGATTTCAAATAAAACTAAAATGCAATCTTAACATACTAGGACACCAATCTTTATGATCCAACAGACCTCATAAACCCCACCTTCAAAGTTTGTAGAAGATACCTTCCAAACTTGAAATCTTCAATGGGAGTAGATTTCTGTCACTACTTTTCTTTCTACTTTCTTTAAACTAACAAAACCAAACCCTTAAATCTTTTTTGAGCTCTTGAACTCAATATTGAATTCCTTAGACCTTAACCAAATTTATCCTTTTTTTTCTCATTTTAGGTACGATTTTCTCTTTTTTTATATAGGATAATTCAAGGCTTTAAATGAGTTTGTTAGGAATCTAACAAACTTAAACTAGGTGGTTTCATCGTAGGATAAATGGTTTTGGATCTAAATGGTTTTGATCAAATTTGGAAGCTAAGGTAAAGTGTTTTAACCCTTTGATCTTGAGAGAAGTGTTCTCAGACTTTGATAAGAACCCTTTAGGAGTTTTTAAATGTTAACACACAAAAAAAACTTAGTAGTTTTGTGCAAATGATTGTCTCAATTAAGGTTGACAGAGTTAGCCCCTTTCATAGCTTTGCTAGAGCAACTCCAACGTCACCATTGTTTGAGACCATCTGAACATGGTAGAGGGGGTGCATACTTTTATATTGGATCTATTATTCTCAATCTAGAGATCTATGGTTCCATATTTATTCATTTAAAGGTGTTAACCTGATCAAAATAAAAGTCTGAGAACGTAATTATAATTGATCAGAGACTAGATGTTGTTGAGATCATTAGAGAAAATAAAACGTAAAACGTAAACGTTTAATTTCATGAAAATAAGGTTGTAGAGTGAGTGTTTCTCAGTTGAATAATGATGATTATAGCCTCAGAGGTGGTCGAAAACGTCACATACCTTCGTCTGAAAGTACCTACTCAATTAGCCAAAACTGTAAAAGAATAAGATACATAGGAGTCAAATGATGTATCGTCTAGGATAAACCTTACAAATTAGAATTTTTAAATTTAGATTTGAAAATTTAAATTTAATCCATCCTCTTTCAATTTTACCTGTAATTGTTTTTTGAACTCCTAATTTTATGCAATTTGACCCTTATTAAACTTGATTTCCAGACCTAAAGTTAAACACCTTATATAATCTAGTCCTTGGTTTTCAATTTGTTAATTGAACCCCTGAATGATTATCAAACTTTTAATTTTTTTTAATATGGCCTCAAATTTCACCAATTTCAAACCTTGAAGTCCCTCGCTTCTTACAAGTCCCTAATTATCCATCAAACTTTAATATTTGTGCAATTAAGCCTCTACTTTGATCAAATTAACTCTTAAAAATTACAATTCGACCCCTAGACTATAATTTCTTCTAATTAAAACCTAAATTGACTTTAAATATTATTTTTTTTACAATTAAACCCTTAATAAATTCAATTAAACCTTGAAAAAAAAATCCAATTGAGCCCTTAAACATACAATTTTGAATTTTTCTTCTCAAATTGAATTTTCTTTTCCTAATAAGGCCTTCATTAATCGAAAATATACTGTCAAATTTTTTAATTTTGTATATTTAAATCCTCGTTAACCAATCTTTGGCAATTTCCTAGGCATTCTAGTATATTGTTTCCACTGATATATATTTTTTAATTTCTTCCAACATTTTTTTGCTTTTGCTTTTTTTTTCCTTTTTTTTGTTTATACAAGCCCTTAAAATGGGTAACAATATTAGTTATGATTTTTTAAAAATTAAAATTAAAAAATATATTTAATTAAATTATTATGAGGTGAGTTTTTGTATGCAAATTAAATAAAAAGGCAAAAGCTAATACAATATCAAAAAGAATCCTGGAAACAATACTATCCTTTTAAGTTAGGCATATCTATGCCTTCCTTAGAAGTCTAATAATTAGCACATTATGTTTCGGGTGGATTGTTATGGTAGCTTAGTGGATGTATTTTAGCGTTGGCTATAGGAATTAGCATGCACTCAAGTCATAGTAATTTAGATTTGCAACTAGATTTTTGGTATGTTTTACATTGAGAGTTGGATAATGTTTTTTAACATAAGAAAAAATATCTAGATGTTGCTAACATGTTTTCTAACTGAAAATAAATAAATTATGTAGAGATTGACCCTGTCGATTTAGTGGGTTCAAAGACAGTTAGGATAACTAGTAAAAATATAATTTGACTCAAAATAAATATTCAAGATGAGATCTTTCCTATAAATATAAAGATAAAAATATTTTAGATTAATTCATATGAACCAGAAATAACCAGTCAATCCATTTGTTAGGTCATAACACCCTAACAAGCTCATAAAAAGTAAATTAACATAAATTATACAGCTCAAATTTCAACCCGACTCTTTGATTAATATTTAGTTAATTTGTTAAACTCGTAATCTAGGTTATGGACTCCACTTGACTGATTTAATTTTTTATTTTATTATACAAGAAAAAATATAAAAGCTATTTACCATCAACCAAATACTAAAAGATAAATTGAATAAAAAATTCCCTCATCTACATGATGGACTTGAAGAAAAAAAAAGCAAAGAAAAATGGCCAAGAAAAAAAGTCCATCCATGTTAGGTTGGGCTTGTCCTAAAGAGCCAGATGCATGGGCTTGAAGGAGCCCCGCACATCTGAACCATCCTTTTTATTTTGCTTTTTATAAGGGTTCGTCCACCTTTTCTTTTCTTTTCTTTTTAAAAAAAAAACACAGACAACAAGTCATTTGTGTTTGTTTTAAATCAAGTTGTGCACTTGATGAAACTCAAACCAACAACTTTGTAGGTGTTTCACATGCTTTAACCAATTGAGCTAAGACACCATTTTGTTCTAGAACACATATATTAACCTTATTTTGTTAGTTGGGAAAATAATATAGCACATCCAAATTTTGAACCTGCAATCTTATATTACTTCCACGTGTTAATCATTGAGTTACAACACAAATTTAATTTAAAATAATTAAAAAAATATATTAAGTTGGTTTGATGTTAAATTGACTCTCAACTTATTTTAATTGTTAGTATAATATAATATAATCTCCCTTCTTATTATATGATGTTGCATTTAGTCATTACTTATCACATGTATGTTGCAAGTTTTCCTAAAAATCTAAAAAAAAAGTCACTAGATTTTTTCTGAAGATAATTTCATCATGAATGATGTTTTTATCATAATATCTGAAGATAATTAATTTGTAATTGAATTTTTAATTGTAAAAATTGATGTTCAACTATCATACTTGATATTTTTAATAGTAGAAATTTTTTAATTGATATTTTGAAAAAATTATTGTAATTGAATTTTTATAGTTGACACGACCAAAAGATTGATGTTTTCTTCCAAGTGCAGGAGTATCAAAGTAATAAATAACTCGACAAGACTGGGGTCGAACCACAGGAAGGTTAATTGTATAAATTATATGCAACAACAACAACAACAATAGTAGTAGTAGTAGTAGTAGTAGTAGTAATAATAATAATAATAATAATAATAAAGAAGATGATGATGAGAGCTTTGAGATGGAAGATTAATGTAAGGATTAAACAATGATAATAACAAATGTTAAGGTTAGAGGATCAACTAATGGTATGTCAAACAAGTATAGTATAAACTCTTATTATTCAATTGGAAACCACACACAAGAGGTTCCAATCAAATTATAAATTATTCACATGATTATATTAGTTATCTTATTCGAATAATGGTAATATTTATAAATGTTGTCAGACATTCATGATTATAACTTATATTAACAACAAATCAAGTTCCTTTCATTGCTCAGGTGTCGGTTATACCATACAACATGGGCTATCAAAGTGCTAAGTATTTGTTGTACCAAGTGTTATACAACATAAATCTAGATTAACCATTTAACAAGCAAAGTATTTAAAGTGAACAAAATAAGAAATACAAAACATGTTAGTATCAAACATTAAGGTTGTCGCACCCGACATCGTGGCAGCCTTAAAAATCTTTTAAATGGAAAGAATGAATTTCTTGCATCTTATTATTTAATAAGAATATTCTTTATTTAAGGAGTCGCCACCTAGTATTATAGTTAGTAGGAACCCTAACTGGTCAACAGAGATTTCATGGTCCGAGACTGGTTACGTAAAAGGGAAGATATTATCACCCATTAAACATCCTACTTAAGGCAGGCTGCATTGCTGATCTTTGTCCTTAATTGCTAACACTTTTTGTTTTGTTGGTTTATACTATGATTGTTTGTGTGTAATATTCCTGACTCTGGCGCCAGTGAATATTCAACTACGGATATTCTCAACTCTGGCATTGGTAAATATTGCGTAGGTATCAAAGTAAATAAATTTAAATCATTAATTGCTAATATTTTTTTT
>NW_011499995.1:220695-221552 GCF_000495115.2 Populus euphratica | reverse complement strand
TCAGTGAATAAACCAATAAATTTATATTATTTTTATTAATGCATACATATTTTTTTATTTTTTTATTTTTTATTTTTACCAACAGGCGTGCATGAACTGCTCACGCACGTCTGCTACAGGAAGCATGTAATTAAAACACAAAAATAAAAATAGTAACTTACCTGGTGCTGCAATTGAAGATGATAATGACAGTGGAGAGTCGGCCTGCTGATGCTATTTTCTCTTCCTCTGTTTTTCTCTTGGTGTCCCTCTAGTCCTCCTTTTCTCTGCCCTCTTTTTCAAAGCATACCCCTAGCAAACACAGACCAGTTAATTATTTTAGCAAGAAAAGAAGGAAACTTGCCTAAGCATGTGGCTGTTGAAGGCAAAGTCGAGGGAGACTGGAAAGAAAAAGGATTGAGGGGGGCGGCAGCTAGTATAGGGTTCGCCACCCCCTTTTTTTTATGTTTCTCTCTTTTAAGGTTTCTGGTGATGACCTCCTCTTAAGGTTTTTTCTTTTGAAATAAATCTCTGATTTTTTAATTTTTCATTTTAAACCCTGTAAAAATTAAATTAAAAGCCAAAGGGCCACAATTGGGTTATGACAAAGGTTCATGTTGAATTTACACTATACTTATTTTTACGCCATTAGTGTAATATTTTCACGTTGACATAATAAACTTAACTAAATATAATGAAAGAAAGAAAAATGATTAAATAACATAAGAATATAAATAAGATAAAAGTTAACTAAGTAAAGGAAAAAAAACGAAAGACATAAACTTGATATTAATGAAAGCAAAACATAAGCAATACAAAGAGAGAAAGCAAAAGCATGATCTTGATTTGGAAACTAAGATGCCTAAATGCATGACAAA
>NW_011499995.1:200094-220685 GCF_000495115.2 Populus euphratica | reverse complement strand
GCCTCCTTTTATAGGCCAAAATTGAGAACTATTATTTTGATGACTAATTGATAAGTGGTGGCCAACTCTTGACTCGGTAACAATCCTTATCTTCTCTTTTCTGCCGAAAACATAATTGATAACATCAGAATTTAAATCAGACATCTATATGAAAGTTGTAGGACACATTCAGACTTTTTCATTGTTGCTATAATTTGGACTTGAAAATAGCCTTTTTAAAACCAGACCTTCACATGAAAGTTGTAGGCCTATGTCTCACCTTTCCATCCATTTAAGGTAGACCTAAATCCAAGATCTACAGCTTTAGAAATGACCCAATTACTGAATAGTATTCCGGTTTGGACTGCACCGGATTCTCTTTTCTAATTTTAGTCATCTCTTTGTCCTTTCAATTTTAGTACTTAAACTCATCAATCAATCCTTTTATTTATGTGATAGGTCTGCATTTAAGATGAACATTTATCACAAATGAAATGTATCTTATATTATTAGATATGTTATTATAAAGCATGCTTTAGTTAAAGAGTTATTGATACTTCAAGTGCAAAATGATGATATAAAACCTTGATAAAAATGCACTTTTAAACACTTTTATGATGAAATGAGTACTTTTATTTTACATAATGTCTTCAAATTTTTTTATGACGTGTCATTATAGTGGTATTATTGTTCTTGATACGAACAATAGTAGCACTTATATTTGTCATAACCCATTTTTTAGTTATTTTCCAATTCATATTTTTTCTCTCTTTAAAAAATAATAAAAATTAAAAAAATTAAAAAATTATCAAAAAAATATAATAGTAAAAAAAGGATGTTGGAGCGCCCTAAAACTTATCAAAATTTAGTTGAGGAGGTTCAAAATTATAAAAATTAAAATTTAACAGTATTTTATTGACTGATTACAACTCTGTTGAAAAAGAAAATTCAATTTGAGTAAGAAAAGTTCAAAATTAGATTATTATGGACTCAATTAAATTTTATTGAAAATTTAATTAAATTTATGAAGAGTTTGATTACAAGAAAAATTAATTTTGGGGTCAATTTAGGCTTTAATTAGAAGAAATTAAAGTTCTTGGGTTAAATTATAATTTTTAAAAGTTAATTTGGTCAAATTAAGAGCTTAATTGCGTAAATATTGAAGTTTGATGGCTAATTAGGGACATAATTGAAGAAATCCAAAACCAAAGACCAAAATGAAAAAGGCATGTCAATTGAGTGGTTGTAATTAAAACCGAATCAGGGGCCCAG
This sequence comes from Populus euphratica, assembly GCF_000495115.2. Classification (NCBI taxonomy): domain Eukaryota; kingdom Viridiplantae; phylum Streptophyta; class Magnoliopsida; order Malpighiales; family Salicaceae; genus Populus; species Populus euphratica. The sequence goes on along the minus strand of NW_011499995.1, from coordinate 219,434 downwards.
TTGAAGAAATTATAAGTTTAGTGATCAATTAAGGGTCAAATTGCATAAATTCAAGATCAAGGATCAAAGTTAAAAGGGGAGCCAACTTCAGGGCCGGTGTTTGATTTTTGACTGGGATGTAATTGCATTGATTTTTTTAATCAAAATTGCAATTTAGGGCTTGATTGAGCAAATCACAAATTGAGGATTGATTTTTATTGTAACATAAGTTTGGCGCTGTTTTCATTTAAATAAAACAACATGTTTTTCTCAAAAAAACATCGTTTCATACATTATTATAAAACAACATGTTTTTCTCAAAAAAACATTGTTTCATACATTATTAAAAAAAAAAAAACCCCAAAACAATGTCGTTTTGAATAATATCATACATCTTCTTCTTCCCTTAGATATACAGAAAACAGGGGAAGAGAACTTTTGTTCCCCTATTTTCACCGTCTGTATCTTCTTTTTTTTGTTCAAAAAGACGCTAACAAAAACTCCCCACTTGCTTGCCACATGGTGGAAGAAGAGAGGATGCACCCCAGGGTGATTCTAGGGCGGCAGCACAGTGGCAGCTTTGGTCATTTCACCAACATCCTCTGCCTATAAATATAGAGGCAAATGAGAGGTAAAAAAGATGAAAAAAGAGAGGATAGAACGAAAAGAAAAGAAGAGAAAGAGACAACAAGAGAGAAGGAGTAGAACAGAAGAGAACAGAAAAAAAAAATGGAAGAAGGCAGTAGAAAAAAAACAGAGAAGAAAAGAAGAAATACCAAGGAGACAAGAGAAAAGAACCACTGCTTAGAGCCACCGTCATTTCACCGCCAACACCTTTACCACTGCGAGCACCACCATGAGCCTCCACAACAACCACTGCAAGTCAGTTCCCTTGCCTCTCTCTTCTTTCTTCTTCTTTTTCACCCTGTATGCCTCCCTTGCCTCTCTCTTCTTTCTTCTTCTTCTTTTTCACCCTGTATGCTTTATGTTCATTTTGCATGCAGCACGTGAGCTTGTTCTACAGCAAAATGAACATAATTAGCTAGTTATTGTGTTGCGCATAGCAACCAACCAATTATAGTATAATGGGCCAGCTCTGACCCATTTTGCATATTGGCTGGTGCCAACATATTTTATTTCATGTGTATTTCTATGTTGTGCAGGTGCCGGCCCATTTTATTTTTATGTTGGGTTGGTGCCGACCCATTTTATTTATGTTACGCTAGTGCTTGCCCATTTTTATTTTGGGTCGGTGCTGGCCTATTTGAACAAAAAAACATTGGTGATTTTCTCATATTTTTTTTATTTTGGTTAATATCGGTCTATATTTTACGTCGTAAGAATACAAATCAAGTATTAAAATACCCAGTTTCGTCAAAACTTCCAAAAATATAAAAAAATTGAAAAAAAAAATATTTTTGTGCATATGGTCAAGTGTCTTAAAAGCTAAAAAATCATATTGTATTTTTCATACAACAAAAAATAATATTTAAGCATGTATTTTGGCTTTAATAACCTGTTTATTAAAATCAAGAGAACATCGGCTAAAATTTTAAAAACAATAAAAATTTTATTTTTTTGTTTTAGTATCAGGGATTATAAATTTATACGTAATACGTATCCCATATATTAAATTCTTTTTTTCCGGACTCTAGAACGAGTAGGTTCTACCTTATTAAGATAAGAAACTTTTTATTGAGGAGAACTTTTCTTGAACTTTGGATAGATTGACAATTAGAAAACACAATACGACCTTAGATTTTATCAGACATTAAAACAATGCAGCTTACCTTAGATAAAGCTTAGTTGGGGTGCTAATACATTCTCTTTATGCAACTAATCTTTGTACCCCATCTCTGAGACCAGTTAGGGTGCCTAGTAATTAGAACATTAGATGGCGACTCCCAGTCCATATTTTATTGATAAGAAAAAAGAATTTTGTCTCTTTATATTTTGTCAGAATAGACTATACATCAGTATATTATATAAAGTTTTTGAGTGGTGGATGACAGCCGCAACACTGCACACGTGTGATAATATTTATAGAAGTACTATGTTCTTGAATGGCATTAAAGACATGTCATTTGAAGATATATATGACTTGAGTTGAATTATAATAATGTTGAAATAGATATCACTTAGAGGTGTCTTGTTGGGGAACATCATTATTTTTTTATATCGATTACATGTGATATGGATTTTAGAGATATAATGAAAATGTTCATCCAATGTGGAACGAACATGATGGAGTTGTATGAGTAACCATCCTAAACTTAATAGCTCATAAAATATGGAGCATGGAGATACTAATATATTTATATCCATATTTGCTCGGTCATTTCGACAATTATTACGTTCAATTAGTGTTGATACATCTAGGACATTGTAAGATAAGGTTATGAGAATTTATGATGAAAATAGGATTAAAAATATATATTATGATCACCGTAGGTATGACTCCTCCGATTCTAGTGATAATAAAGATAAGGGTGTTGTGAGTTTAGTTGAAACATTAGATGATTATGATGATGATGAGGCCTCTTATTCTGGATTTTGGTCACGATATTGGAGTTGATGATATGGTTTTTAATGACTAGTCTATTTATTATAAATAATCAATGGTAGTGGTGATTTGGTTATTGGATAAGATTTCATAAGTAATGATGACATTGCACATTCACTTAAATATCACGTTTAACATTTAAATCAAATATTTATTTAATTACAATGTGTTCATTCATCTGAAAGTTATTGGTACTTATATGGCAGATTCCATAGAAAAGTCAGATTCCTTTAGATATAGCAAAGTTGAAAGGTAATCACATATATACCAATGCATAAATAAATAAATAAACCATCATCAACTTGATGTTAAATTTATTATATCAGCGGTTGCAACTCTTATTCAAGATAACCTCGCCTATATTGTTTCCAATATATAAGAAGAAATTAAATTGCACTACAAGTTTAAATTTTCTTACTATAAAGCATAGGCTGCAAACCAAAAGATACTTGGAGAACTTTTTGGAACACATGAGGACTTAATTGAAATGTTACCTCGATTGTTTTTTGTATGTTTTTTTGTACACAGAGTTATGGTCGTGGGAGCATTTACACTTGAAGCGACCACGAATGGAGTCTAAACCTATTATATCTATACAAGTTTTGGAGGTTGATCTAGAATTTTCATTAGGATACAGGTCATGTGTTATTGAACATACAAATTATATTATTTAGATTAAGAATATTTTTCATGGAAACCTTATTTAATAAGTTTGAATACTTATTTATTAACAAATAGTATTATAATATATATTTCAAAAATAACTCAACCCACTTTATGTTATTTTATCGTAATAAGTTAGATAGACAATGGTCAAATGAGGTATGTTACTAAATTATAATAAAGAAATAATTGCTTGTATTAATGTTGGTAAATGATAAGAAAATATTACTTGTGATGATGTTGGTAAATGATGAGAATTAATTACTTGTGTTAATGTTTAATTTTTTATATATTGATAAATAATTGTTTGTGTTGATGTTGGTAAATGTTTCAGAAAATATTGATTGTGTTGATGTAAATGTTTCAGAAAATATTGATTGTGTTGAAGGGTAATTACATCTTAGATGTAATTACCCTTTTAAGCTATCATAGACATATCATACTATGCTTGATCTATTAGGAAATACATTAAGCCTAGATGATGTTGTCTTAGATGATAAGACCACAAAGACATGTGGAAGTCATGATATTGATGAAGTTGGTCCATTCACTTGTCGTAAAAGACATAAATAAGCTCAGATATGCTATTATGTTGTGTTATTTTTTTTAGTTAGAAGTTATTTTTATTTTTATTACTTCTTTAATTATAATAGTTTGGCTCAACTTGCTGTATATTGTCTGTTTTAGGCCTTCCGTCCTAACAGTTTTGTTTTTCGTGTCGCGAGCCTATTTTTGAGCCTGACGCCCCAAAACGTGTATAACAGGTCATTGATCAGCACTATTAATAAGGCCAGCAACTAACTCCTCACTCACTAATGTTAGATCTTATAATCCACCCTCATTAAGGAACTCGACGACCCCATCAGCACCATTGGACAACCAGTGAGGTCGGCTCTAATATCAAATGTAACTACCTAGCCCAACCTGCTATATATTGTTCATTTTATGTCTTATACCCTAATGATTTGTTTTTGGTGACGTGAGCTCATTTTTGAGCCTGATGCCCCAAAATGCGTACAAAAGGTCAGCGACTTGCACTACTAATAAGGCCAATAACTAATTCCTCACCCGTTGATGTGGGATTTTACAGTAATAATATTTTAGCTAATTATTATATTGATTTTAAAATTGTCTTACATATTATACATTTTGATACTTATTTTATATAAGCATGATTTAAAATTATTAATTAACAAGTGAATATGCGTAGAAGTTGTTTAAAATTTCAAATCATCCATTAACAACATAAAAAAATACACATAAATAAAATAATATTTAAAAAAACACCCACATTATTTTAATATTATAATTAACAAATAAAATTGATGTTAAAATATTACACTTTCAATTATAGATTTGAGGTTTGATAATGAAAGTTCTTGTGTTGAACTTCATGGTAATTTAAAATTTATTTTATGTAAAAATTAAGATTGAGACAAAGAGCTTAACATAACTGTAATTGTCATTAACAGCAATTATAGATTTGAGGTTTGATAATGAAAATTCTTGTGTTGAACTTCATAGTAATTTAAATTTTATTTTATGTAAAAATTAAGATTGAGATAAAGAGCTTTAACATAACTGCAATTGTCATTAACAATTGTATAACATTTGTTCACAACCACTATTATTATTATCGGTTATTTATAAATGATATTCCTATTATAGCAATAGTTAACTCAAAGTATGCTATTTTTTTTTTTTTTATCATGTATTGTATCCAAAAATATTTTATCAAATTATGCTATTTTAGTTAAATATCCTTTTCAAATCTTCATCCTGGTCTACTTGAAATTTTAAGTGATTTATCACATTAAACCACATCAACACCCTACTATCTGTTTAAAAAAATATTAAAAAAATCTTGTAGCTATTTTTAAAAGGATGTTTAGAAGTATAATAGTTATTATTTTTCAAAATATTTTTATCTAAAAATATATTTATCTAAAAATATATTAAAATAATATTTTTTTATTTTTTTAAATTATTTTTAATATTAATACATCAAAATAATCTAAAAACATATAAAAAATATTAATTTAAAATAAAAAATAAAAAATTTAAATTTAAAAAAAAAAACAATCATCTTGACATTATAGTGGCCGCACCCATATTCATTGCAATCAATCAAACAATGGATTTTCTCCTCTCGGGGAAACAAAAAAATGTATTCTTGAAATTAGTTAAAAGGGTAATTACATCTTAGATGTTATGGATATAGTCTTCACGGTGTTTCGAAATATAATTATAATAGCTTTTCATATAACTTTTCTTTTAAAAATATATTAATTCTTTTATTTTAAAAAAATTATTTTTAACATTACCATATTAAGATAGTTTAAAAATATTAATTCAAATATATTAATTTTTTTTATTTTTAAAAAATTATTTTTAACATTACCATATTAAGATAGTTTAAAAATATTAATAAAATATTAATTTAAAATATAAAATATAAAAAAAAAATCATATTCTTTTAAACATACTTTTAACACATAAAAACAAATAAATCACACAAGTAATTAAGGAGACCTAACAAGGTTCGAAACTACAGAAAATATCTGTATTGTTGGACATTGGAAAAACCCCATGGTGTCATCAACTTGATATGAATTTATAAGATAAGGAGTCATTGATTTTCTTGCCATTCTTTCCCCCCTTAATTACAGGTAGAACAGAGATTTGAACCCTCGTAGCAGATAAAAATAAAGGATTGAACAGCGCCCTTTCAAAACTATTTGATAACATCAACAGCCAACACGTAACCAAGAATGAGATAAGAAAAGTAATAATCCTAAGATCACTCGTGGAAAATCAAAATTTACCCTTGTTTGGGATTTCTCTGGTGGGGAAGATTCATAAAAGAAAAGACAAAAAAAAAAAAAATTTGCTCAACTGGAAGATATACAAGATGTGTAATGATGCACAATTATGAAGAGCTTAGTTCTCATCATTATAAATCACACGACGAACAGAAATTGGGATGAGAAACTAAACAATGCATAGAGTTATTATATTTACAGTACCCAGAGCTTGTAGATGACGATATCCAAAAAATAGTCAGGAGAACTCCAAAAATTCGAAGTTTTTCAGCTAGTGTGCATAACAAATTATCAGCTCCCACCTGCATCCAGCAACTTGCAATCAGAACCAAAATCTGAACCTTAAAATATAAATAAAAGATAACAAAGCAAGACAAGCAGGGGAGATATGTATTCCCAGAATGGCGTTTAACTAATGTTCGTCAAAACAACATTCCACACCAAACCTGACCCAATAATTCATCAGTTGAGCCCTTTATCAATCTTTACTTGCAGAAAATGCCCTACTTGAAAATAATTCAGAAGTTGATTTTATAGTCCTAGAGATTATTTCATGTGCCGGAGATTGGTTAGATTGTTTATGACCCGGCAACAAAAAACAGTGTCAATGCTGAAGAGAATTTGTTATTAACACCAGAGGGGAAGAATGTCAAAATTGCATGTCCACTTGGCAAATACCAAATAAAACCTTCCATAACACTACTCATCGTCTATAGTCAAAACATAATAAGCATCACAAAAACAACTTAATAACACATTAAGGAACAGTCCTAACACATTCAATGTTACCTGCAAGTGATACAATAAGGGACCATTTCTTGAACCATTCTATAGACACAATTGAATGAATTAGCTGTTCATGCAGCACGGTTCATACTGAACAGGTTAGAAAATATTCCGAGTTCAAAGTAAGACTAATAAGAGCATTTTTTTTCACCACTAATACGAGCATTTTTTTTCCCGCCATATAATACAAATTCTAACAAAACAAAACAAGGGACTACTCCATAAAAATGGAAAGAAAAAATTAAGATGGGATATGCTCAACTCTTAGCCGACAAAAAAGTATTGCTAGCTTGACTCTCAGCATCAGAAAATTAATGAACATGATGTCTCATTACCTCTAATTTGACCAGAATGCGGTACTGGTTCGGAAATGGCAGGTGCTGGCCTCATATTTGCAAGGGAAATAGGTGTTAATGGAGGAGAATCGACTTCCCCAGGTTTATATGATACTTGAGAAGAATCCAAAAGCTTAGAAACGTGCACTGTCATGGCTCTCTGACTACTCGAGGGTATTGAGAAACTACGTGGGACTATCAAGGGTGGGGGAGGAAGAGGTGATGCCAAATTTGCGGCCCCTGTAGAAATCTTGCTTGTTCCGGCAAGCTCAGGATTTCTCGACAATGGAGCAGAGTGTCCAATCGGCACTGAAGGTTTTGCAGCTTTGGCAGCTAAATTACCCGGTGGCCTTGGAAGTTCATGAAGCTCACTTATCTTGGGTGAAGAAACAAGAGGAGGTGATGTACTTGGGGATACTTTGGGGGATGAAGAAGGTTGAGGATTTGCCACACGAGATAGCATTCCAGAAACTTGTTGTGAAAGTTCAGTTGAGGAAATGGGACCACTGGATGATAAAGGCTTCACTGACCATGGCTTACTGGTTATTGGACCAGAGAAAGATTGCCATTTATTTTTTTTGTAATCGGATGCATTGTGTACATCAAGCTGCGGATATGAGATTCCACCAACTAAAGGTGGAGGTAATTGAGTGGAGGCATTAGGATTGCTACTCTCTTTATGTCCTGAGCGTGCTTTTAAAGCAGTGAAATCTGACAGGTGACCATCACCAGAATCTTTCTCATTCTTCTTCTGTTCCAATGGGGAAGAATGCCACAAATTGTGAGTGCGTCCGCTGATGTCTGTTTGCCTTGTGTTGGGAACTGAAGAACTTGTTCTTGAAGAGATTGCACCCTTTGCATCAATAGGTGTGGGCAGCACATATGTGTTGGACTTCCTTGATTCTTGCTGCATTTGTCTTATTCTTTCAACTGGATCAGGTTTTCTTTCTGGAACTATTGGTGCTGAATGGCTGCCTCCTCTTGGTTCTCTGCTTGGGAAATGGAAACCACCATGGTTTTTGTCTGGGTTTAACTGCAGAAAGATACAAATTTTAAATGCCAAATAGCTTGCACCTCTGACCTTAATTCATAGAATCATCAGAGCCGACAAGTAAAAGCAGCTGGCAATAAATGAAAATAATTATGATGGTTTTGCACCAAGCTAAAAGTACGCATGTGAAGCTGAAGTCTTTATTCAAAAAATTTATCAGTAAAGTTGATCAAGCGACATGCATATATCCATGCCCAGAATTAAGTGATGGATTATTATTTTTGGTTAAATACAAATACAATCAGCAGAAGCAAATCTACTAACCAAAACAAGTGTTAATTGTACCTCTACATTTTCCGCTGCTGAAACTTGGAATGAAAGGTCCTCTTCTTCCACCTGGACAACAAGTAGCCATGTCATGAGCAGAAAAACATAGCTTTTTTGAAGTTTTTTGAGGAAAAAAAAAGTCAACAGTGTCTCAGTGTGAATTAGGGAATGTGTCTCATCCTTTGAATAAAAAGAGAGGACTCTCTGGTTCAATTATATCCACAAAGAACATACTGTCTTAAACATGAACTCCCTTTCATACAATACATGTTTACCCATCATCAGAAGAGTATCTTTTAAAACTAGCAAGGTTTAAGTCCAAAAGAAAATAAGATTTTTTCCTTTGTTGCCCCACCACCATAAACATTATAAGAACTACTCTTTGAAACAAGTCTAAGCCCTTGGCCCCAGCGCCACCCCCAAACAAAAAGAAAAAGATGTTAATTCCTACAATGCATCCATAAAAATCATGAGAGAAATTGGATTGCCTTGGAAAAATAGTCCACTCCATCCTACAACGCCCCTATATCAACCCCTTCATGTAAGACCTTTATACCCAATATGGAAACATCCCACTCAAGATAACAAAAGGTCCACGGCTTATTGCGAGACAGAGCAAAAGGGTTATGGAAACTAGGTTTCCTCATCCATTTATTAGCAGATCTGATTGCACTGTGAACACTTGGATTGAAAATTCAGTGTGAAGACCAGGCCACATATTATATCATTTTGATGGCATGAACATGCCATAAATAGGGAACTTAAAGAGCACATATCTTGCACTCAAAATGGATTCCATCTTCAACATAACTGGAAAGGGAAGCCATCCCCTGATCCAGTGAATATCTCAATGTGGGACATTATTCTTCTAACACTACAACTTTCTGATTCGTATCATATACTTACCTCCATAGAACCCCTTGCAGCAGAAACAACAGCATTCCCCTGGTTATTTTCTCTGTAATCAAAACTAAGTTCATTTGTATCACCGCCATCCTCGCCATCATCCTCGCCCTCTTCTCTACCATCACTTTCAAGCCCACTGAAATGGTAGTCAATGTGTTGATGTTCTGTAACCAGTCTAACATGTGGCTCAACTGTCTCAAGTGATTTAAGTCCCTTCAGAAAGAAATTCAACTGCATTGAAAGCATAAAGAAGAGCATCTTATCATCAGAAATATAAGAAAAATGAAAAATGCAAATTCAACCTGAACTGCCTAGGTGAAAAATGATATGGAATGTATTTGAAATATAAACTTTTAAGGATGTACAAAAAAACCTGAGCAGCGTGATGACGAGCTGCCTGTGTTAGAAGACTTCGAGACTGTCCCTGTTTCAGAGATTTTAACCGAAAAACACACAAGGTTGCCTCTTCGTCATATTCTTCACGAGCTGTTCGCAATTGCTGCAGAGTAATACTTTCATCCTTCCCACCTTTTGACCTTCCTTTGTCCTTCTGTTGTGCAACCATGTATTCATAGACATTTCTGAACATTACATGCCAAATTCAGAAGACATTTTTACTTTGAGGAAATCAAAGTAGGATTAAATAGATAAGGATGAACCTTTTTTCATCACATTGTCGCTTCATATCCTGCAATACACAGCAAGAAAAGGTCACCATGCAAAATTTAGTACAATGCTTACATGCTAGTGAGTCAATGAGGCTAGGAGATACAAAGGTGTGAGCAAACTTCTTTGGAAAGGCAAAATTTCAGTAGCAAAATGTTAAAAGAGAAGGCTTCTTTAATTAAATTGCTGAAGTCTAAACCTTCATCATCAGAACTTCTACCTAGAATCTCTCTTTATTCCAGTTCTTGCAAATCTAACTTTCTATCTAAATTACCAGCTTATCATCCATGCCAGTAATTGGTTGACAGAGCTTGAATGTCCATTATATTCACAAAAGTTGATTATGCTCTAACTAAGAGCTCAGATTGTTACATGGATGCAGGATACCAGAGAACATACACCAAAAAACTCCTATAGTGCAGTGCACTCAGGGATTTACTTTACAAATAAACAAATATCTTATTTAAAAAACCAAGCAAGAACAAGGTTGCATGTATTTCTTGTTTTCATCCAAAAGATCAGGGGTAAGAGTGGGAAAACACCATCAAAGTTGAACCACAGCATTTTATTACATCTTGAATTAAATTACACGGACACAAGCAAAATGAGGAGAAAGTCATATTCTGATTGGCCCACACAAAGTTGGAAACACATTCACCTTCTTAAACTGCATTATGCTGCATAAACAACAATAACAAAAACTTTTATGTTCCTGCAGTTACAAGCCATGTTTGCAGACATTTGGTGAATTTTGGGTGGAGAAGGATCCAAGATATTCTATTTTCTAACAATCACTCTCTGTCAATAAAACTGGTGTGTAGAATAGTTCTTTTAAGACTCTTCAGGAACCACTTCAAGGTTCTCTGGAGGTGTATACTAAGTTAAGATTCACAGACCTATGCACACTAGTGTTGTGATTTTCTTTCCATTTTTATTGTGTAGATGCCTTGCTCTGCTTTTCTTGTTTTAGTGATTTCTATAGTCTAAGGCCCTTTCTGGGTCTTGGTTCTGCTTTTGGCAAAAGCACCCCTTAGAAAGAAGCTTTTGACTGCGTTTAATCTAAAAGAATACAGTTTCCAACAACAATCAACCACGAGGTCAAACAAGTTGTATTTCTGCTAAAAGAAACACACTTTTAGAAGAAAAAAAAAATTCTTATAGAAAAACATACATAACTAGAGACCTCCATGATTTAAAATATAGATTGCCATGGACCTGGGGAGGGGGGGGGTAAAGTAAGGGAATGTCATGGTGAAACCTCTATTAATAGAGCAAACAACTAAGATATCGAAATGAACAAACCTCAACTGTCCGAAGTTCATTGAGCAAGGATTCTGATGGATTTGTAATCGTCAGGAATATATGAGACCGCTGAAATACATGTTGCAGTAAATTAATAAAAGGATGAATGGAAGGTGTTATCCATAACAATATCTAAAAGTATCAATAATATAAATATATAACCACTCACATAACTATCAAGAAGTTTTTGAAGTTCAAACTGCACTTTCCCCAACATTAGCAAAACCCTACCTGCAGAAAAAACGTAGCTTTATTACAGCAGGACCAGTATACTGACTTCAAAAATAAAAACCACGACAACATGCTTAGTTCTAGAATTGAACTGAGAGAAAGCAATCTCCCCATCCAAAATAAAGGAAAAGGAAGAAGAGGAACACAAATTAAGGTCCACAAGCAAACACAGATGGATTGCAGAATAGGTACCTCACCACCAACACAATAAAAAATTTGATATGGTACTTGTAAATATGACAACAGCCTATCTAAACAAAACTAACAGTCACATCCACAAAATTGGAATGTCTATTCGCACAAATGAAAAGAGATATTTTTAGCTGATAAGCTTTGCTTGCGGGCATATGTACATGTCTTAGAGTTGAATGTTATCTGACTCAAATACAAGAAAAAAAATGGCACATGATTTCATTAATGACGAGCTAATAACTAATCAGCTCAAACTAAAGGAATAATCACTCATAAGCTCACAAACATGACCATTATTAAGGGGACAGATTGTCAGGTGTATAAAAATACATTCAATTTAAAGTAGAACAACTAGACCACTTAGATGACTGAATTAATAGACCCTCTCATCCCACATTTGCAATCAGCGACTTTATTTGCAAAAAAGAAAATGCCATGTATTTGAGAGAAAGCCAAAGTCCATATTTTTGTTTCATTATGTTCAAACTCGTTCCAACATAAATTTAAAAGAGCATGATTGGTACAGTATATATTTTCCAGATTGATGAAAACTGTGACTTTCAATGACAAGGTGTTAACCATAAAATTCCAGGCTACAGTTTAGAAAGCATGCCATGACATGGAATACATCTCAAAAAAATTTGAGGATAACCTGCATCTTAATTTATCTTGTTTCACTTACCACTTCCTTCATCATCATGTAATGCTGTTTTCTCCAACAGACAAGAACCCATTTCCCGCAACGACTCTGAGAATTCTGAAAGTGCAGATGGAGTCAGTTTGGAGAATTCTTCGACAAAAAAAAGTGCAGATGGAGTCAGTTTGGAGAATTCTGAAAGTGCAGATGGAAAAGATAGAAAAGATTGCCAAACCGTGTATACAATAATTCAAGTTATACATGACATGTACACTACCACATGCATATATCATAGTTTAATTTAACGAAACCAGTTAACATAAACAATCACACGATTACATATGCAATGCTTTAACAAGGAAAAGTCAATATAGCCACCGAGAGTAAACGTAATACCAGATGACAAAGTACGGTAACACTAAAGTAGGTAAAGTTATAAAAAATTATTTACAACAGTGTAAATTCTGATATTATTAATGAAAACCAGCAACATTTTCTGACTCAAAATAAATCAAATAGTTCAAAATTAAGCTCACTATTTGAACCCAAAACAAATTCTAATTGGAAACGGCCGAATAACAAAAGCTACAAAGACTAGTAGTTTTACCATATGCACTGTTTGCTGTTGCTGCAGCTGCAGAAAGTAAACTATCATAGCAATTCTTCATGTCTTTCATATCCTGCAAAAAAAAAACAATAAAAATCAAAATTAGAGACAACCAAAAAAAAGGTAAAAATTCAAGGAAAATTCAATCCCAAAACTTAACACCTAATACGATCTAAATTTCTAATTAACAAAAAAAATCAGATATGTCAATTATTTAATAAAATAAAATAAAATACGTCTTCCGGAGTTAATTTTTCTCGCAAATTGAACGGGAAAAAAAAGAGAATTAATGTTAAAAATTAGTAATCAAGATTAACAAGAGTTTAGAGGAGCTTAAAGAGAGAGTATTAAATGGTCGAGCTAAAGAAAAAGAAAAGGATCAACTCCAAAAACATGGAAAAGGGAGGAAAAGAGTACCTGAGCAGCTTGAGCGAGCTCATCTAACTGAGCAGGAGGTAAGAAGTCAATTTTTTCCTTCGGTTCGCTTCTTCTCAGTCTAAATCCTCTCAGTTTGGACTTCATTTTCCTCAAAACCCTAATTACAGTGAAAGATTCACAGAGACGAAGCAGAGAGAATTCGAATTCAGCGGATTTTAGAAAGAGAGTGAATTAGGTAGAGAGCGAGAGAGAGATTCAATTCGATAGTCTCAACGACATTGAGGGAGGAGAAAAAAAAGGAAAGAGACGAAAAAAACTGTTTTGGTCAAAAACGACTCGTAACTGATTAAAATTTAGAAAACGAGCAAATAAAGCTGTTATTCAAAGAAATAGTGGGTTTTTATAATGCCTGCCGCAAGCATTCAGAGCTACAGTTTATTGGGCGGCACGTGCCAGTACCTGGGTAGTTTGGTAATTCAAGGGGAATGAGGTGGTTTGAGACTGTGACGCGTGGGAGATTCACGGGGTAGTATGTGGTTTCGGTTGTAGGAAGGAGGCTAGTCAAAGTCAGATATTGCTGACAAGGATAGAAGAGTTCCAGAAACTAAAACCATCGTTCGTTTTGACCGATAATGAATTTGGGCAGATCTTCAGTTTCTGTATTTACCATTTTAGCCCTTATTTGCTAAGATAAAAATTGTTGGAAACTCACTGTTGTTCTACCACATGCATTACCCACAACCATCAAAATTTGTTGATCAATCTAGCGTTACTTTAAATTCTATTGTATTTTATTGCAATTATGAATTTGTACTAATGAATTTAATAATATACCATTTTAATTTTAACTAGAGGTATTTTTATGGGTTATTTATTTAGTTAATTTTACTCTCTTTTTTTTCAAATTTTAGGCTGAAACTTTTAAATTTTGAAAAAAAGATCCAAACTTTTTCTATGATGGTATATTTTTTTAGCTCACGAATTATATTTTAATCAAATTTATTATATTATAATTGATCTAAAATTGAACTGGTATTAAAGAATACCAGATTTATTTTGAATTTTATTTTATCATGAAAGCCAAATCCATATTGATCGATTCAAAAATCAAAATTACTCCATTAATTTTCTTTTCTAAGATGAAGTTGCATATAATTTTGAAGATTTTTCATTGAGTAATCCTGTCAAATTTATACCCTGTGCCCTTATAAGGAAAAACCAAGAGAAAAATCATGTGCTAAGTAAACATTTATTAGAAAAACTCATTTTTACCCCCGCACCAGAACAGTGTTACATTGCCCTTTTTGAGGGGAAAGTAGAAGTAAAAAAAAAAAACTGGCTAGGGAAGACTATGATGCCAACCAAACATATTCTAAATAAAAAAATAATAATAAAAGACCAGTCAAACAAGTAAAAGGCAAGATTTAGACCTTAATTAAACAAATATTAGATTGAAATTTTTTATTAAGTTCACTTCTACATGCATGACAAGTTTGGCCGACTACTTACAAGATTTTTATTTTCTTTAATTATTGAGGTGATGTAATATTATTTTTATGTTTTAAAAGAGTTTTTAAAAAAAATTAATTTTTTTAATTTTTTTATTTTAAATTAATATTTTTTTAATGTTTCAAGATCATTTTAAAATACTGATATTAAAAATAATTTTTAAAAAATAAAAAAAATATTATTTTTAATATAATTTTAAATAAAAAATATTTTAAAAAACAATTACAACCACATTCCTAACACATTCCTAAACAGACTTTACAACCTGAGTAAGATTTCTTTCTATTTCTTTCACGTGATAAATTTGACTAGACGAATCTAAAATCATTTTTATTCCTTTTTCTTTGTTTGTTAATTCATTCTTTTAAAACATGTTTGGAACGTGATTTAATCTATATATTTTTAAAAAAATTAAATTTTTTATTTAAAATTAATTTTTTTAAGTATTTTTAGAATGTTTTGATATACCAATATTAATTAAAAAATAAAAAAATATTATCTTTACACATTTTTAAATGACTGTAATTTCTATTACAACTACAAAGAGTCAAGTAACGTGGGGGTAGTTGCAGAACACAATAATATTAGCATTGATGCATCTATGTACATGTATAGACAGCATTCATGATACGGCATTGTGGATGGGAAATTATTTAAAATGCTAAAAGTTGTAATTATCTTTTGAAAAAATGAAATATGTCATAGAAGTTACACATAGATGTTATCATCATGTGAGAGACAGAGAGGGATATATAATGTCTGATATACCGCATAATTTTTCTATTTACATTGTCATTTTAATATGGTTATTCGTAGATATCTTTCAAGATTTGAACTTGATGTTTTGTAATAAAAAAAAAATCAAAATTAAACCATGGGAACTTTAAACTAATCCTCCCATGGATTGGGATTGTTAAAAATATTTGCAACAATTATACCTAATTAAGGCCTGTTTATCATTGAAAATTAGAGAATCATTAACTAAAAAAAGGCTTATACGAATCATACCGGTCCAACTAAATCTTTGATTACAAACTTCATAAAGAAGCATGAGATGTTGCGTACCTTGACCAAAATTATACAAAGAAAGAAAAAAAAGAGGAATGGAGCTCTCCCAGTGCTGAGGAAGTTGCCTTCTTTGCAAAAGTATGAACATATGTTTCTCTTTAAATACCTAAAAGTAATAAAGTCTTCCAATTAATTTAAGACAGACATAAACAATCTGCTCATCATTTCACTGTTTTTCTTTTCTACTTTATGGCTTAAAGAGGGATTATTATTTTGTAAATGCAAGGTCCAGCGATGTCCAGGAGATCATAGGGTATGACACGGACAGAAAAAGATGGAAGATACGCGGTCATTTGAATGTTGATTTTATGTGGTCAAAGAGGTTTGTTGCTTAAAGCCTAAGCGAGAGACCAAAGGATGGCGTTTTCGCAATCCATGTTGCCTTTGATTTGATGTGTAGGCTGCGGTTCTATTCTGCTAAGACCATTCCAGCAAGAATATATTTGGCCTGCGTATTTCTGAGAAGATAACGAGGAAATTTGCTCTTCTTGACTCCATCATTACTGCGACTATATATGATGACAGTCTATCTATTAATGTTTGTCTCTGACTTTTAAGATTTGATCACGTTCAAAGATTATTTTCTTGGTCCAGGAGCAAGCCAAGATGGCTAGTTTCTTTGTTTATGAGCTGATTTGGGAGGAAAAGTCACGCATGATGTTGACATGCATGCTGCGATAGCTCATTATGGAAAATTATACTTCATGTGCCCAGCAGCCCAACTGGGGGCAATAAGTCTCAATCTGAATAGTTTTTTTTTTTTTTTTCACAGGTGGGGAATTCTGTGTGCTCTTAATTAGACAGAAATTGGCTTCTCCAAGAATATAAGAAGCATATTGCTAACGTAGTATACACACGTTAATTTCTATCAGGTCTCAACACCATATGGTTTCTGTCCACGAGGTTAGCACAATAGGAGATCTTGGGTTCGAATTTTACGAGCGACGAGGTGATTTTCAGAAACGTTACTTGCATTTCTTTGCACAACGTACTATATACAGCGGGGAGAAAACCTTTGAACATTACAAATGGAGTGCACAGGTCGAAAGAGTCAAAACCATTCAATACAGGAGCAATACTTCTTCAAGGAAAATACGTTAACAGTAATTCTGACTTGACCAAATCCCCTTCTAAACAGAAGCAGAACTGCAGCTACAGAGAGGGATGGAGGAGAGGGGGGGCTCAAAGATAATGATGTTTACCCAATATTACTTCCCAACGCCGGGAAGATGGAGCTCTCTCCAATAAGAACGTTGCCTTTGAAACTTAAGAATTCGAAGGGAAAAAAATCGAAGGCAGTGAATGAAAGATCGCCTTGTATCTCATGTCGATAGACAACTTATCCAACCGATTTATGGACACTTATCCTGAGGAGTTGAAGGATGCACGAGAGAAGCAGGAATTTTTTCATTCTTGCTGCAGGTCTGCCTTTTCGTAAAGCAGTCTAGATTTTACTTTTCTTCTTCTTTCCACTGCCTGGCTCTCTGATCCCTGCCCAAAGAAGAGAAATGTTAAATATCAAATTCTGCAAGGAACCCGTTTCAACAACATGCACACACTGCTTAGGCTTGAAGGATGTGATTAAGTACTGTAAGCGTATACATGCAAAATGCCAGAAATGTGGGGTTAAGCTCTTAGTCTTGCATTAGGAAAGACAATCATTTCAAGTATTGAATTGCAGCTATATATATACAGATCAGAATGGTTTCAGCTGACTTTATTAGCGATACTGCTAAAGAGCAATGCTGTTAACTATCAGGTGCATAATTCTTTTGAAATAGATAGCTGGAGAGCCTATTAATCTCAATAAATTGTATGAAAAAGAAAACAAATTACATAATTAGGAAACCCTGAAGGTAATTAGTCCTGCCTGTGTTTGGTTTGGAAAGGAAAAACTCAAGAATTAAAATGCATTGGCATTTATTATTCTTGCATGCTTAATTTTGAGAACATATATCTGTGCATCATTTATAGCCATAAAGACTCAGAATTTGAGCTCCGTGTTTTCATATCAACAAGAACCCTCCACAAAGAAACTCATAAACCCAAAGTCTCTGAAAGAAAATGGTCTGCGGAAAATTATGAATAAAAAAGATCAAGATCATCCTGCCTTGATTTTCTAATATTCGAGCACCTAAAAATTACAGGAGATTTTTCACCCTGAAAAACAATCGAAAGGCATATTGATTCTGTGGGCTAATCCTAATTATTTAATCACCTTCTGATTAAAATCTCACCTCCATTACTATCACCATCGACGGAGACATTATGAACACAGTATATCCTGAAACTAGGAGGTTCTTGAAAATATAATATGCTGTCCTCCTTTACATTTTCCTTACCATTGCTAGCAGCCCCCTCCATCAACTCATTGTCTCCAGCCCCCTTACTAGGGTTCCTTCCCCTTATGATTTTCTCCTCCGCCATGACCTCAGAATTGACCGTCTTCACATGTTTTGCTTCTTGAACAACATTAGCCGCTTCTGGTTCCCTTTCCATTTTTGGTGAATCAGAGACATCTTTTCGTCCCTTATGGACAGGCTCTCTTTCCCTTTCCAAACCGCTATCTTTATCATTAGCACGAAGAACCCACTTCATGAAACCTCTTTCAATTGCAAAGCTGGAAAAGCTTTTCCGACTACGGCTAGCTGAAGAATTGGTTTCTTCATCTTTGCAGCCACCTTTATCATCATAAATGGATCCAACATTTTCACATGTTGGCCCTGCAGCCTCCTCCTGTTGTATTTCACGGCCCGTGGAAGGAGAGGAACTAGAACGGAAACAAAACAAAGGCCACTTGAACAACATTAGGAAGTTAAGGAATTACCAATGGTCCCCTTCGCTAAGCTTTAGGCTTCATTAAGATAATGTTCTTGGTTTCTTCTTCTTCTTTTTTCCCCTGACGGTTCCAAAAGTAATGTGGATATATAACTAAAAAAACGAGAGAGAATTCAACAAGGGTTACGGGGGGAAATAGTGCAATGAACTCGTTTTTTAGTTAAAACAGTCTCTCTAAATAAAGGGTTATTCTTTACCAACAAAAAGATTAATAATCCTATCATTTGAGGAAGTGTGACTTCCAAAATCTGGTAATAACGCGTGCCCTGTAAGCAATGCGTTTCAGTTTTACATCATAATCGCATTTGAAGTTGCTGGTTGAAGCTGTTAAGGAATTCTCTGTTTTGTCGGTGTTCCTTACTGTGATGTTGACCGTTTCGCAATCCTCCATGTCGGGATCTTGTTTGAATAGATGAGGTCATGTTGACTGACTATTGTTATTGACAAGATGTAATGATCGGTGATTAAGGACATATGTTCTTTTCTTTTAACTTTATGAAGTCAAATTTTAGAATCAAGATCGTGTATGATGTTTCCCCG
>NW_011499995.1:196428-198570 GCF_000495115.2 Populus euphratica | reverse complement strand
TATATATATATATATATATATATATAATCCAGTTTTTGCATTAGACTGCAATTATCTCTATTGTATAATTGCTCTACTTGTACAATCCATTCTCATCTTTCACACTCACAAGTAACTAACCATTAACTAAATTAAAATAACAATATTTCAAGATTTTTTTTTAAATAACATTAGTTTAAAGAATATTTTTTTAAAAAAATCAAATCATGGGTTGGGTTGATCCGTTGGCTAATCAAGTCAACTCCAATTTAATTTTTTAAAAAATTTAACTTATATAAAAATAAAAAATAAAAGCAAGTCAATAAGGTACAGAGCACCCTTAATTAGAACATGACTTCACCAACTAAATCATAATTTCACGAGCTAAAACGTCCAAGTTATTCTTAGAAAGCAATACTCCAAAGGACGTGTCTTCTTTAAACAATCGAAATTGCAATTATGTACAATTTGATGTTAAGAATTCTCTTAATAAAAGAAGTGTAATTTGAGAAGAAAATAAGAGAAGTAGAGATAATTGCAGTCTAATGCAAAAACTGGATTTTATATATATATATATAGTCTAATATATAAAATCCAAAAACTTCTTATATATATATAAGAAGTAGAGATAATTCCAGTTTTTGCATTAGACTGCAATTATCTCTACTGTATAATTGCTCACTTGTACAATCCATTCTCCTCTTTCACACTCACAAGTAACTAACCATTAACTAACTTCTAATTGTATTCTAACTGCTAACTAACTCGTTGCCACGTTTGATTCCCTTCTAATTGCTAAGTGTTGCTTCCTGTTACTGGTATTGCTGATTGTTGCCTTCTCTTGTTTGGAGTACACGAGGTTGCGAACTTCTTTCAGTCTTTGCTCCACACAATTAATTGAAGTCTCATGAATCTAGGCAAAGATCGCGAGATTGATTAATGTGCTCTTCCATGCTTATATCCTTACCTTCTTCAGTTGTAATTTTATCATGTGCATACTTCTTCCCACGTCTAAAATCTTCTTTTTGCTCATGTAAATTTTCAGGGGTTTGCCTTGAACTATGAATCATTTTCATTTTAAAACGGCTAGTAGTATTTGAAGGTGGTTTGCCTGGTTATTAATCTATGAGATAGCAGTTCATGACTTGAATTTGTTTTTCTTTTTTTAGCCATGATGTTATTGAATTTCTTTTATTACTTAGTTTGATCAAAAACTTTATAGACTCTGAATATCCCATATTGAATTCTCTCTATGAAAAATTAGCAACTTCACCTTAGAGAAGTCGGTAAATTTATTGCATTTGTTACTCAAATTAAAAATCATCAGCAAATTGGAATGACCGAAGAATCAAGAGTAATTTTAATATTCATTTTCATGTTAAATTGTTTAACATATATTTTAATATTATTTAATATTTCTAATTTTTTACTTACCAGATTAATGATGCTTGACACTTCTTGCGTTGGCAAACGATTTCAACTTGAACATTGTTGAGTTATCTTAATAAAAGAACCCAAATGACAATTTGAGCACCTGGTTATTAATCTATGAGATAGCAGTTCTTGAATTTAATATGTTTTTTTTTTTGCCATGATGTTATTGAATTTCTCTTATTATTTAGTTTGATCAAAAACTTTATAGACTTGAGAATCTTAAGCATTGGTTTTATATCTCATGTCAATGCAAGTTTGACTTCTTCAACTCTATTTACCCCTGATTCTGTTAGTTTAGGAGAAGACAGTGAATCGTTGATTTATCAAGATAGATCAATTGATCAGAAAGTTGTAAAGGAACAACTTAAAATTGAGAATCAGAAGAAATAAGACAGATATCCCATATTGAATTCTCTCTATGAAAAGTTGGCAACTTCACCTTAGAGCATCTCCAACTAGAGAGGCAAACAAAGAGACAAATTTAAAAATATGTCCTTTTAACTTTTGATTTTTTATTTTACCATTCCAACGCAGCAGGCAAAAAAGAAGTCAAGAGCTATTTCTATAGGTTTCTATAGAATAGCTAAAATGAAATGAACGTTGCCAACGACTATTTTTATAGATGTTGGTCAATTATGTTTTTTTTCTTTAAAAGCAAGGAAAGAAACTTATTTTTTTTTTTAATCTTGTATTGTGCCCCACTCTTCTCTCAAATTTAGAACAACAAGA
>NW_011499995.1:160705-196377 GCF_000495115.2 Populus euphratica | reverse complement strand
GTATCAATTCATAATACTTTTTTGAAGTTCTTCTAACACTTAACAACAATAAGTAGGATTAATTAACTTAAAAGATAATAACCATAATGGAAAAAAAAACATAAAAAAAACTTGAAAATTATGATGACATAAGAAGTTCAAAGCTAATGATTCTACTCGTTACCATATTGTTCCCATAAATATTCAACCAAATCTTCTTGTAGTTGAGAGCTAGTTACTCTATCCTTGATTCGATTATGAGTTTCAAGAAAATCTTGTGGTTCTAGTATTTCACCATGTAACACTAATATAAAGGAATTAACTTCACGTTCATGATCAATCCTCTCTTAGTTCCAAAAAAAGGTCAAATTGTAATATTAGAACAAGTAGGATGCAATGCTTGTTATTAATTCACATATATGTAAACTATAAAATTACTAGACATTGAATATGTACTTTTTTTACACTCTTCATGTACAATTGCAAAACGAGATTGGAGCACCCCAAATGCCCGCTTTACATTTTTCTTGTAGATTCTTGCTTACTTGCAAAATATTTTTCTCTTTACTCCTAATGGCCTTGAGATTGTCTTAACAAAAGTTGATCAATTAGGATAAATCTCATTAGCTAAATAATATTCCATTGTATATTCATGCCCATTAATTGTATAATTGACAGGAGCAGTACGATCTTCAGCAAGTGTAGCGAAGATAGGTGATGGTTAAATACAAGCAAAGATCCAATTACGGGAGTTGAATAATAAACAAAACAGTTCTGGGCTCGAGTACATGCTTACTTTGTAGAGAATGAAGGAAACTTGAATAATCGTTCCTAAATAAGCATCTCAAATGGATGGGAAGAAATAAATAGAAAAGTCGGTAAATTTATTGGATTTGTTACTCAAATTGAAAATCATTAGCAAAGTGAAATGACCGAAGAATTAAGGGTAATTTTAATATTCATTGTCATGTTAAATTATTTAACATATATTTTAATATTATTTAATTTCTCTAATTTTTTACCTACCAGATTAATGATGCTTGATAAATATATGTTTCTTGCAGTGGCAAACAATTTCAACTAGAATATTGTTGGGTAATCTTAAGAAAAGAACTCAAATGGCAATTTGAGCATGTAAGTTCACATCAAAGGTCAAACTAGAAATAAAAAACTCATGTCAATGCAAGTGCGACTTCATCAGCTCCATCTACGCCTAATTCTGTTAATTTAAGAGAAGACAGTGAACCGTTGATTTATCAAGATAGACCAATTGGTCAGAAGGCTGTAAAAGAACAACTTAAATGTAACAAATCTCTTACAAAAATGCAGGGATATTCTTGTTAAAATTAAATATCAGAAGAAACAAGACAGAAAAATTATATTAGTGCAACAAGCTATGATAATTCAACAAAGTCAAGAGAAACTATAATTGGATAGGATTGAGAAAGAAGAAAAATTATGAAAATAAATATTTATAATTTGGATCTAATTTTTGCAGTGTATTTTCAAAATAGAAAGTTAGGAATTATGCAAAAGAGGGTTTTAATTTTTAATTATCTAGATTTATTTATTGTTTAATGTAATGTATTTTTAATTAAATATTTAGAAATTTATTGGTTATTTTAAATATTTTTATAAAAGTGGTATCAATTCATAATATTTTTTTAAAGTTCTTTTAACACTTAACAACATTAAGTAGGATTAATTAACTTAAAAAATAACAACCATAATAAAAAAAAACATAAAAAACTTGAAAATTATGATGACATAAGAAGTTCAAAGCTAATGATTCTAATCGTTATCATATTGTTTCCATAAATGATCAACCAAATCTTCTTATAGTTGAAAGCTAGTTACTCTAATTGATAATAATCGACAAATATCAGTCTTGTTTGGTGCTCTTAGTTACCAATAATTCGATTATGAGTTTGAAGAAAATCATGTGGTTCCGGTATTTCACCATGTGACACTGATATAAAGGAATTGACTTCACGTCCATGGTCAAATCCAAGGTTTATTGCTCCTTCATCCTCAATAATCATATTATGTATTATTATGCAAGATTTCATAATATTTACAAGCGTTTCTTCATCCCAATATCAAACAGGTCCACATATAATTACAAAACGAGATTGGAGCACCTTAAATGCCCACTCTATATCTTTTCTTGTAGACTCTTGCCTAGCAAGAATACCATATGCAAGTATTCTGTGAATTGCAGTTACCTTTTGAAGATAAGATAAACCAAGAATACTAAAAACATTTGTCCTTGGTTTGAAATATAGATTATGAGTTTCAATTGCATTTGCTATCTAAAGGAAAAAACAATGACTCATTCTAAATCTTTTTTGAAATTTCTTAACAAATGTTGACCAATTAGGATAAATCTCATCTGCTAAATAATATCTCATTATATATTTATGCTTATTAATTGTATAATTGACAGGAGTAGTACGACTTTCAGCAAGTACAGTGAAGATAGATGATCGATTAAGAACATTCTAATTATTCGATTCTTCTTCAGCAACCACATCAACAATAACTTGAAAAATGACCGATCAAGAACATTAATATCATTTAATGATCCAGGCATTCCAAAAAAAGCATGCCATATCCAAAAATCTTGTGAAGCCATCGCCTCTAGAATTATAGTTGGTTGAAAACAATGGAATGATGAGAAAACAATGGAATGATGAGAAAAAATGTTAAAATATATGAGAATATTTATAGATGGATTATTTTTTTAAATTTTGAAATCTTAGAATGTTGACGGTTATTTTTTTTAAATTTAAAATTTTAAAATTTAAAATAGTGGCGGTTATTTTTTCAAAGCATTTTTCTTTCATTTTCAATGCATACAATCAATACTCTCTAACATCCCTAGAAATCCATACTACTCTCTAATTAATAATAATCAACAAATATCGGCCTCGTTTGGTGCCCCTAGATATCAATCACCAAAAGAAAAATGAAAATGAAAATTTAAAATATTGATGGTTTTTTTTTTTTATGTGTTTATTTGTTATTAGAAAAGTTGGCAATGAAAAATACTTTTCAATTAAAAACATTTTTAGCTTAATTTACAGAAAAGTGTTTTTATAAAAAATTTAGATAAAAAATACTTTACAGAAATTTTAATTAAAGAAAAATTTAGCTTAATTTACATAAAAGTGTTTTTATAAAAAATTTAGGTAACTGCAGTTACCTTTTGAAGACAAGATAAACTAAAAACACTAAAAGCATCTGTCCGTTTTTTGAAATATGGATTATGAGCTTCCACTGCATTTGCGATTCGAATAAAAAGATGATGACTCATTCTAATTTTTTTTTGAAATCTTAATTTTTATATTAAACTTTGGTCCTTATTTTTATATTTGTTATTTGTATTAAAATATAAATAACTTTTCTAAATAGTTTTTTATCATTAGAATACATATAATAAAAAAAACTATTTATTAGGATTGACAATATTATGGCCAAGAATAGAGCTACGATACCCCGTTCTCCGCCCTTGATTATTCGATTCTTCTTCAGTAACCACAACAACAATAACTTGAAAAGCGAACATAGGAGTATCATTATCAAAATAAAAAATATCATAAAAATTAAATTTAGAATGATTCATGATGAATTTTAATGAAATATATTTTTGATTGGAGAGAAAATAATGGAATGACTGCGGTATCAATTGTTAAGAATTCTCTAATAAAATATTAATAAGTTATTTTGCAACTCATTTTCTACTACTATTTAAAAAATTATTTTATCAATTTAGTTCCTCAATTTAACCTTTTGCATTAGAGATGCTCTTATGCAATGCTACGTTGTACCATACTCTTGCTACTTCTTGATTTCCCATGCCTTCAACTGGTTGATTCCCTATGGTTGGAGATTAACCTCCTCGGAACTGTGTGAGTCCTTCCTTCTCTATCAACTTATTGGCCTCCTATGATTGCCTGAGAGGAACCATTATAGTCTCCAACTATAAATTGACTTGATCCAACTTCTTATTAAGATCCTCTGTCATTTCTTGAAGTTTCTCGAGTATAGGTTGCATCTGTTCATCAACCTTCCTTCCATGCTCTAAAGCTTTAATTCGATTATTCTTCACCATTGTTAATTGTTTAATAGTATCAGCTTTCTTTTGGCCAGAAAAAGTTGACTGTGGTATCAATTGTTAAGAATTCTCTTAACAGAGTAAGTGAATATCAAAAAATAATTCACTTTTTAAAATAAAACTACTTTCCAGCAAATAAACGAGAGCTAATAATTTAACTTAACATGTGAATAAGGATCCATTTAACTTTTCCATGTGTCCTTTCATTTATTTTTTATACAATTTAATTCTTATTTTTTAATTTTTTTATTTTTTATTCCCTTTTGGATTAATTTTTCTTTTTTCTTTTATCCCTTTTACTTTGATTTTATTTAAATTTAAAATTTTATCCTTATTCTTTTTATTTTTGTTTTTTTTATCACTTTTCATTGAATTTTATTTTTAATTCCTCCCATTAAAATTTTATATTATATTATTTTTGTATTAAATTTAGTTTTCATCATTTTAATTGTCATTTCTTTTTGTTTTGGAGGGTTTTTTTTTTTTTTTTTAATTTTATATCTTAGCATTTTAGGCTTATGACCGGTATCACAGGTTTTTTAGACTAGCGGTTTTTTTTTTTGATTTTTTTTAATTTTTTTTTAATTTTATCATTAAATATTTAATTTATTAGGAATTAATTTTTATGTTTTCTTTTATTTTCTTTCCATGTGGTTGGCGAGATAACTTGGGTTGACACAAATTTATTTTCATTGCTTTTTTATTTTATTTTTTTCTAGACTTCACCTTTAAATATTAGATTGAGTTTTATGATTTTATTTAAATTTTTTATTAGATTACTCTGATATTATAATTAGATTATATATTTGACATGCTGGACTTGATTTCTTTTTTTAATCTTTTTTTATTATCAAAATTTTTATCAATTTCTTATTTATTATTGTCATATTTTTATTTATTTATATTATTTAAATCATGGAGTTAATTAAATCCTATTAAGTTAATAACCTCATTCTCAATTTGTTTTAGCTTTTTTTAACACTTGCATCGCTTTGATTTTGTTTTTTATTAAAAAAAATAAATCGACCCAGCAGAGCAAAGGTTATATATATATAATTTACAAACAAGAAGCGAAGAAAAGAGAAGATGGTGGTAAAAAAAACACAGCTACATTTAACTGAAACGACGGCGTTTCCCTCTCGCATGCTCCTCTAGGTGTAGCGCAGCAGGGCAGACGAGCACACAAAGCAAGCAGAGAAAGAAACTGCGTAGCTTAGCTAAAAGAGAAAGAGGAAGCAGAGAGAGAGAGAGGAATGGTAGGGGCGGGGGCGTTTTGGGGGACGAGAGTTATGGAGATAGTGAAGAAGCATGACTCTGGTGGTCTTGTTTGGAAACGAATTAAACTCACCACCACTCGTAAGGCCAACGCCAAGAAACGCCTCCTTAGGGTTTGGCAGGTCTTTCTTTTTCTCTGTCTAAGAAAAATCAAATCGCATGTTCAGTCCTAGGGTTTTAATATGTTCTTAGAGTTTTCAATTTTTGCTTCAATTTCCTAATTTTTATTTGTCATAAAGTTCTCATTAACATAAATTATTTCACTGAATTTTAACCGAACCCAGGTAGGTATGTACTTAAAGTGACAAGTCTTGATTAATTGAATGTAATCACACTTAATACTCTTATTCATAGGTTCAGTAGAGTTAAAAATGCGTAAAAACCTCGATTCGCTTCTTCTTGTTGTTGTTGTTGTTGTCGTTGATCCCCAAATCTAACTTTTGGTTTTCCCCATTTCTGGTTATATGTTTTTTCTATATTTAATGGACATCGGCACGGAGAATGATTGCAAGGAATACCGTTTTGTGGTCCTTTTACCTGATTTGTAGGATAGGATAGTTTTCCTTCATGTTTTTGGTGTAATGTAGCTATTGCATTTAGAGGCATTTCTAATATTCAGAGGGATTTGCGTGTTCTTTTATTTATCTTTATTTGGGATATTGTCTTTATTTTTATTTTTTTCATTTGAAGGATCACTTGGTCTCCACTTTAGCTTTGTGTGTTTGTTTCTTTCTATCCACAAATTCTTGTTTTGTCAAATGAAAGTATTCACTTATAAATTTTATGTATTTTATGGAGACTGTTTCTTCTCCATGATTTACTGTAAAGTTCTTCCGAGTACTTATTACATGCCTTTTCTATCTACAAAGACCATGTTGAGCTTTCTTCTATCCTTTATACATTTTCCTATCAATTCTCTTCCAGAGCCTCGTGATGTAACTCATGAATTTAGTTTCTTCAGCCATGTCACTTAAATCAATAAAACAAATATATACATATATTTATGTGTATATATATATATATATATGGCTTCTGTATTCTTAAAACTAAGCCGTGTTCATACAGATACTTGTTTTCTATTTTTACACAATTACACCATTTCATCTGTGTTATTCTTACTTGAAGTTTGTTTTTCAAATTCAACATGCTGATGCTTTTATTTTGTTTGAGATGCTTTCAGATTAGTTTAGAGCTTTACATTAGCGCTTGCTTCCATAAATGACAGAGACATATTTTTCTAAGAACAACTTGCTACTGCTGTGCTCTTTCAAACTAAAATCTGAAGCATCACATGCTTTTGTGCTCTTTCTTTCTTCTTTAATTTTTAATGAATGCCATTGAATCCTTTAAATCCTTTTGGTAAATATTCATATCTTATCTCTTGAATCATGCTTTTACACAGAATGAAGCTGTCCTGAAGGCATGTTCTGAATCCCAACCTTCCAAAATGTCCACAGCTGGTGCTTCTGCAGTTGACAAAAAAGAGGGCCTCAACACTGCAAGCTGACTTTGAAATGAGTGAGATAGAACATAAGATACTCTCAAGGCTGCTTGTGATTGCAAGTTTTTTTTAGCATTTTTTGGTCTGTGATGTCTTGCTAGGTCTATTTATGCTTAGGTAATATTTTGAGTTCGTCCAATCACTTCCATGTAACAACTGAAATGGTTTCTTCACATTGTAAAGATTTTTCAACATAGACTGTGATTGCATCATTTACTATTGACTCTTTTTGTATTTTCTATGCATGCTGATGGCATGTTTGATCCAGTGCATGCTATTTATTATACGTGGCTCCCTTGCTTTTAGATCGCTCCTCAATATTGTCTACCTTTTTAGCAAAAAGGTTGCTCAGGAGACCATGTAACTGTGTGAATTCATAACGACTGAAATGAGCATGTCTTTTATGTTCCTTGTTTAGGTGTTGATTTAGTGATGCAATATAGCACTGTGAATGTGAAAGGAGATTATTTTCAAGGATTTGTTGGGATATTTGTGTTGGAAAACCAGAGTCTCTGATCTGCCAGTGGTGGACCATTTTATCATAGGAAACAGGAACTGGAGTTATCCACCTATAAAAGAATCTGGGAACTGCTTTAGCCTTTAGAGGAGATCTAATTGCAGTTTCCTGATCCCTTCTTTTGGCATCATATTTTAATTGCTTTCCATACTGTACTTTCAGTGTGGTTGGTCCACGATCATTCAGTTTTCCTATGATGGTTCATGTACCTTGTCTGCTAGTCATTATGTTTTATAGAACCTTACTGTATACATCTAAGAATTTTGTGATGGCTTAACTCTAGGCATTTCCTGGGAGAGATAAGGGACGTACGGCGCTGCACTAGCCAGGTACGATGCCCTGCACTTTCTTTCAGGTGATTCTTTCAACACCGTTCTTAGTTTGCTCTAGTTTTAACGAAGTTGTGAAAGCTGAAAACTGCTGGGTGGCTATTGCTGGTGGTTATCTCTTAGAACCCTTCTTTGCCTGGCAAAATTATGTGCCATCTCTACCCTCCCAGCCAATTTCGTGAATAATAGAGATCCAAAAACTGAGGGCTATTATATCGTGAATCCTGCGTCTTTTGTACCACAGTCTGAATGTGGAAGGATATTATTTTCAAGGCTTGGCATTGCAAATGTAGTAGTAAAACCAGATTGTCAAGATGATCTTAAAAAGGATACGAGGTAATATTAAACTGGTTGAGAATTTAGTTGTCAAGATGATCTTAAAAAGGATACGAGGTGATCCTTGTATGTCGAGGAAATGGAAACTTCAATTACCAGTTACCACTTATCCTGGAACGCTAAGACTGCTTTAGACAGGGTGACATCATTTCATTTCTCAGATCCCTCGTGGTATCACGTACTTCCAGCTATACACCATGAATTAAGTACTTCTGGCCAGCCAGGTATGAAGCGTGGTCAGAGGCCTGACATGTTGGTTGAGCAAGGTTTTTACTTTGAACCGGGTTTTATTTATTTATCACAATGATTTTATTTCAATTTTTTTGAATCTTTAACACTACTTTTAAAGATAAGGGGAAATTACCATAGCTTTTTCCACTTCTTTTATTTTCATTATATTAATATTTTTATTTTGTTTTTTTATGTTTCTTGTTTTATTTTTGTTTTAACATGTTTGTCTTTTTTCTCATGATTTACTCCTTTTTTCTAAAAAAAATATGTTTTTTAAATTATTTGTTGATTTTTTTTAATATTAAACTGGTTGAGAATTTAGTCATATCATTTAAAAAAAATATAAATTGCTATAATGTTTTTTTATATGATTTTTTTTTGTTTTATTAATTTTTTCTAAAATGATCATTTTCGAGGTTTTTTTTTGTATTGAGCTGGTTAAGAATTTAGTTTTGTAGTTTTTTTTATAAAAAATATTATATACTGTTATAATATTTTCTCTATATAATTTTTAATTTGCTATAATATTTCTTCACGTGTTTTTTTTTAAATTCTATTTGTTGAATTTATTTTTTTAATATGAAACTGGTTGGAAATTTAGCTTTAGCTTTCCTTGCATGTTTTATTTTTTGTTTTTTGTTTTTTTCCAAAATTATATTTTTGTATTTTTTTTAAATTTTTATCGATTTTTTTTAATATTAAGTTAGTTGAGAATTTATTTTTATAATTTTTTTTTAAAACACTGTTGATTGCAACAATGTTTTTCTATATGATTTTTTTTTTGTGGATTGTTATCGTATTGTAGCAAGAAAAAAAAATTGTAGATTATTACAGTATTTTTTATGATTTGTTTTTATTACAATGTTTCTCCATGTTTTTTTATTAATTTTTTTAAATTATTATTGTTGAATTTATTTTTTTATACTAAGCTGATTAAAATTTAATTTTGTATTTTTTTTTAAAACATTATTGATTGCTAAAGTGTTCTCTGCATGATTTTTTTGTTATAATTTTTTATATTTTTTATATTAAGTTGGTTAAGAATTATAATTGTATATTTCCTCACAAAACACTATAGATTGTTGCAATATTTCTTACATGATTTTTTAAATTATTTATCTATTTTATTTTTTAATATTAAATTGATTAAAAATTTAATTTTACAATTTAATTTTTTTTAAATATTATGATTTATAATATTATTTTTAAATTTGTTTCTATAAACCCATGACACCATGCAACCACGACAACTAGTAGTTCATGATGGCTTGTTAATTCATATAGCAACCCATGACACCGCCTTGAGCCGAGTTGACCTTTGAGTTACGTCTTATAACTAGGATATGAAGTGCATCAAGTTCTTTCATGTTATCTTTTCAAAGAACTTTTCTTTTAGTTTGCTCAAGGGTTAATGAGATGGTGAAAATTGCTGGGTTGGTATTTCGTTTGAGGCCTGACAAGCATTCGTCCTCTCAGTTTTGTTTAGGTTCGATCAGGATTGGGATCCAAAAACTGCAAGCCAAAAATCTCGTCAATCGTTTTTATTCCTTTGTCCTCTTTTAACCATAAAGGCCCCAGAGCAGGCTGCGTGGGCTCTCAGATTATTACTTCTGGAATACGGTATTAATATTATCATCAACAAACGCACGTACTTTGTCTTCATATGAACCTACTATCATCCTGAAACTTACATTAAGATTTCTTTCTTTCTTTCTTTGAAAAAACAACTACTAGGACCTCTTGGTATGATTGACTTTCACGGGGAAAAAAGGTACAAAGGACCTGTGTTACGAATTGCTTGTAGCCTACCTACACGACCAGGCCTCCATTATTGACAAAACATAGGGACATCAAAGTCAGCAATGTACAACTGCAAAACATTCTCACTTGCTCTTCTTAGTAGGTGACGTGCAGAATGTTCATTGCTTTGATGAATGAATGATTCTTAAACCTCTTCTACAAGCAACCTTGGTCGGTCGGCAAGTTTCTTCTTCCGCCAACTCCCTCTCCACCAATCCCACTCACAAAAAAAACAAGCACAACTATCTAATAGCGGCCGGTAAGAGCTTGGAAACAATAAATTTGTTTTTGTTTTTTTATCTCAAATTCAAATTTTATAATTATTAATATGATCATCATTAAATTTAATTTAAATAGTTATTAATTTTAAAATTTATAAAATTAATCTCAAATTCATGTTCAATTATTAATATAATAATTATCCCAAATTCAAGTTTGATTTTTATAATTATTAATATAATAATTATTAAAAATATATATAATTATTAATTTTATAACCTATAAAATTAATTGAGATAGCTGAAAAATCATGTTAATAAAAAAATAATAATAATTGCCTCCCCTTGCGGGCAAATTTAATTTTGGTCAGAAGGATGGATATTCTTTGACAAATGCAAGACATTTTGTTGTTGTTTTCAAATGAGATCTACTTTATCAAACTTTGTAGCATAACATCGCACGCTTTTCAGCTGACCCATAATGATGTGATGAGGGCATACTATTTAGTCTAAATGTAGGTAGTCTACATCTAAGGTGAAAATTACATGACTGGACAAGGAAAGATATTTGTCTCAATCAGTTCATCAATACAAAAATGTAAGACTTCAACCCAAAATCTATTCGCTTGAATTCCCCTTGAGAAGAAAAGCTCTAAATTTGAAGAACTAATTGCCCAGTGATTGATGCAAGGAGATATAGCGGGTGTATTTTGCTGACTCTATGGTTTTGGAAAAGAATTGGGTAGATAAGTGTGATGCTGATGTCCTACATCCATAGGTTGTAGTTCCTTTCCAGCATTCATCTCTTACTTGATACTACAATTTATGACAATGATATGATATTTACTTGTGCATCGCTTCAATGAAGCTTCATGCATCACCGAAACAGTCCATCAATACAGCATAAGATTAACAATGTCGGTTAATCTCATACCTCAGTAATATGCAAACTTTGCTTTGATAACCAGAGCTAAAGAGTTGATGTCTCGATGATAAGTGATTTAAGATTTAACGTGTGTTTTACGAAGGTAACACGGCTACAAATTGATTAGCAAATTTTGAATTATCCAAAAATTTTATGGCTAGAGATGATTGCATTGTCACTAAACCTCAGTAAGATTATATTTGATGTTGTATTATGACTTGATTGAGTCCCCTGTTTCATGTATAATTAATTTAAGTTTTTAAACGATAGGCCTTAATTTCAATTAGAAAAATAAAACAATTGGGGCTGCCCCAATAATTAATAAAACTATTATAATTAATCACAAAAATATTGTTCAAAATATTTTATTGCATTCCTGTGAATACACATTACATGTGGTGACATGTGAAGTGTCTTTGACCCAACTTAGAGGGAGTCCCTACTCCTTTCACTCCTACAAAGTGATCCCTCTTTAAAGATCACACGCCTGTTATAATCTAATCAAAGTTGTGGCATCATATCTAACCAATTGATCCAAAATCTCTACCCTCTAGTGATCACTTTATTTTTCCCTCTTAACATAAAGTGGGAGAAATTTATATTTTACATGTGCATAACCTAATGTGGAGAGGTATTGTTTTCTAGAATATGGAATTGGAAATGGTAAAATAATCACAAATGTCTCTCTTCTTTTGGCTTTCACTGGGTGACACAAGGAATCTTGTTCACATCACCCCATGAGAGGTTGCGTCGTCCAAGGCTGGAAGTATTTAGTAAAGAAAATTTGTGCCTTGTTCCCTTTCCCAACACAACAAACACCTCTCTTAATGAGAAGGAGAACAACATATTGATTTGAATGTAGTTACTATTCAAAAGCATGAAATAATGAGAGAATCTCTTCGTTAATTTAAATCTCTGGTCTGGTGATTCAAAACATTGCAAGGGAACACAAAAGTCATGAGAACACCATTAAGAGAATCATATTTTAGGAGGGAGCAGGAGGGAGCCATGTCACTCTCTTATTGCAATACGCCCAAGAATCGAGCCCCATGTGTAGATATGCCCTTTCTTCACCATAAATCTTTTGGCATCGATGGTTCTATGTGCTTGTTCATAAAGGATCGACTTTTATAACAAAGTTATTATTTAGATAGCGTAGAACCTTTCTTTTTACTTTGGATTCCTCTCTTCTATGCCTACTTTGCATCATTCTTCTCAGAAAATGGTTCACCTTTTGATAGTAAATTGCTTAAATGAGACAACCTTTTCAGAGCTTTATTGACAGAAATGATAACGATAAATAGCCCTGCATTGTTACAACTATTCCATCTCAATCATCAATGTGATATTAAATTTCATGTACTGCATGCACAGTTGCTGGGAAGAAATAGCACCACAAGCAATTTCATGAATTAGATAGACAGGCCTGAATATATGTAAAGTCCATGGACAAATTGAATGCCTTTCCCTTTAATTTTTAGTCATTCTGATCACTGTTGCACGTACAATATCTGATTCATCTGATACAGAGTTTCCTCCGGAGGAAATTTCAAGTCCTCTTCCTCTTACAAGGATAAGAAAAGAGGCTAATGAAGGAACTGATTTCTTCCTGATCAAACTCATTAGAAGAAACCTCGGTGACTCCACTTGAACATTGTGAAGGAGCACCAGCTTCATCAGAGCTTTGTTCCATCATAAAATCCATGAAACTAGGACTAATAATCTCGACATTTTGCCTCTTGTTAATGTTTGAAGGGTTGGAAATCATGACCACATGGTTTTTTTTAGGTTTCCTCTTCCTGTGAAATATACTGATAGCAACCCAATCTCCCACTTTCATCTGCACACGAGAGTATCATAAACAAAATCCATTAATTGCATAGAAAAAACAATGTTGCGACTGCGTGCCATATGCATGCAGTATCACTGGAACTGCTCATATTGATTGTAGAATACAGGAACTGCTTCATATTTTTACCTGGGTGGTTTTGGGGTCTGTTGGCAAGCCTACAAGGCAATATTCATGCATCACCCATTGAGTTCTAGTCTTGCTAGAATGATTTCTTTCTCTGAAAACCAGCGTTTTCCTTATTCCAACTGCTTGGTTGCTACCAGAAGCTACAATTTGCTTGCCTTTCCCAACGGGTTTCCAGTAACCAGAAGGTACAGAACCAGCGGATCTCTTGCATTTTGTTCCAAAGTCATTCAACTTCTTTTGGCTAAAGAAGTACCTCTTTTCCTTCAAATTACCTAGAACCAGAACAGATTATAAGGTTTAAACCATCTCAGGATCTCTCAAACATGGTCAAAACTCAAAAAGACTTTCTTTTATGAGCTTAAATAGAGCATGAATCTAAAGTCTTCAAAAATCTTGAAAGCAGGATATAGTCCAAATTAGTTAAGAAATCCAGGTATCTCAAAACAAAACTAATAGAAGACTTGTAAGCACTAAATAATACCCCGACTTACAAGTTCAAGAGAATGGGTTTTTGACTAACCTGGCAAGCTCCAAGGATCAGTTTGGAATACATCAAACTCAGGAATGACAGCAGCTGGCAATGGAAGACCAAGGACCTTTCGCTTCAGGTAATGAACAACAAGCTCTTCATCCGTTGGATGAAACCTATATCCAATAGGCAATTTGAGCCCTCCATTCTCAACAAAGTTTGGCCTTTCCATTTCCTATCTCAATCTCTCTCACACGCTCTCCAAATCAAGTTCCCTAACCAAGTTGAGCCAAGACTTGGATGATCATTCACTCAACAAGGTTAAAGCTAACTTGCTGTAATATACTAAATCATGCAAACAAGAGCTGGGGAGGGAGAGAGGGGGAGGCAGAGAAAACCAAGATGAAAGAAAGGGCAAAGAAGACTTGTAGTGGCCTTGGTTTGTCTTTGTAGGCTAGGGCAAGGAGAGACAAAGGTCGTTTATTTATATAAATGGTTTTATGGAGTTGATCAAGGAAAGAAAATTCCCTAGTTGTTTCCAATTCCCAATCTAGCTAGCTAATTACGTTACTGGAACCTCCATCCTTGACTTGAGAAAAACACCCTCGCTTTATTTTGACGTGTCATCTCTCTCACAACTCACAAACTAGCGTCCGTGTACAAGAAAGATAAGGACATGAAGAAAACCCCAAAAGGGCAATGGCCAACAAACACAACAGTGCTTTCGGTCGAGAAGCACACGCTCGTATACTGTGCTTGAGACCCACGTTTGGCACGTTTAGAAGAGCTGGTCTGCACAAGTCAAGGAAATCCAAGAGATTAAAACACTAACCTTCATGTTAATCCGTCTTAATTAATGAAGACACTTGCAATCAAACGCATAAATCACTAAAAACGAATAATCTAGTGGACACGATACGGACGTACGCTGTTCAACATCAACTACTTTGTTCTGTTTTTTTCCCCTTAGTAATCCCACGACCCGACCCAAAAGCCCTAGGCTCGCCTCTGGTCGTCGGACTGTAGATAGGAAATCAGACCAAACAAAAAGGAAATAGGGCGCGGTTCGTGATATGAAGGTATACTATTAAAAACACGCCCTCCTAAAAAACACGCCCTCCTAAAAAACACGCCGTCCCTTTTATTTGATTTGATTATTTATTTATTTATTTATTTGGTTAAAGACCCTCCTTGGGCGATAGAACTTGGATTTTATTAATTGACAACGCATGGTACTTTTATTCTCATTTATGAGTTAAACAAAGATGAACAATGAGATTTATAACACATGAATAACTGAGATTAATAGAAACTTATTGAAAACTATATATTACTGCAAGAAAATTTGTTTCCCCCAAACCTATTTTTGAGGTAATTATTTTTTAGGGATAATTATTTGTGGGTTTTCTTTTTTGGAATGAAAGGATTATTATTTTACAATTTAAAACTGAAATTCCATTTGAAGACACCCTTTTTTTTTATTTGTTCGTAAAAAAAAAAACTCATCTACCTTCTATACTTTCTTAATAATCTCCGAAAACCAAAATATAATCTCAATTCATAAGTTTAACCAAAAAATAAATAAAATGAAAGAGGCGTGTTGATTGAAGAGGGTGGTTAAATATTATGAATCAGAGTAATTCTAAATATTAAAAAAAAAAAAAACACATGTTGTGAGCTATTAGATTAGCAAGACTTATAATAGAATCTCACTTTAAAATTACATGGTTTAATGAGTATTTTTAAAACCTTATCTTAGTGTGTGTGTTTCTTAATGTTGCATTACCCCGAAAATTAATTAACCTTCCCCGCTGCCTCTCCATGTGGCCAGGTAACCTAAGAGCGCAGGCAAGATCAAGAAATTCAAAATCAAATTAAAGGAAGAGTCCAACAATTTTTCAAGTGGGTCCTTCGTAGATCCTAGGCTTCCTCTTCAAGTTAAATCAATTTTTGCTTGTGTGCAAACGGGATTTTAGCTGTTTTATTCTTTTAATATTGAAGATCAAAGGCCGTATACTGACATCAAGTTTCCTCCCAAAAGACTTATTTTGTTGGTTTGCTTTCACTATTTTTCTGAGTCTAAGATCCATGCCGTTTCCTATGGGTTATATCTGCCTACGTGATCATTTGAGTGTTTGAAGGGTTTGCTCGTGATGTTTAGTTGAAGAAAGAAATAGTTATTTGGGACTAGACTTTTGGTTCAAGAAGATTTTGTTTCTTTAATTAGTGCCCAAAGAGGCGTATGGTGTTTTAAAACCATCACCAAAACACGAGCTATTTGCATTTGATTTAGACCAGAATTTTGATTTGATTTTTTACAATAGACTGATTAATCACTCATTAATCACTCATATGAAATCAAAGTTTAGCCCTTTTAAAGTTTGGCATTAAAAAAAATATTAATTTAGTGCATGATTTTGGCTGGAGATTTCCTGGGCATAACCCAAGTTAGCAAATTGTCACACTGGCACCCTCTCTCATTGGCTCAAATTCAAAAGCAAATTTCATCGCAAAACGACCGGCTAAAGGCCAAGAAAGCGGTCATCATTCATGTACGGAGTCATGCACACACACAGCTATCATTATTTCTTAATCAAGGCACAAGTCGTGATTGTAAAATGGTATCCATGGTAATGAATAGCCATCATCAAGAAAGAGAAAAAAAAAAAAAACATTGATTTTTATTATTATTAATTCATTTTTGAAGAACACAACACCTTTAGATTCGTGTTTGAACATATCGAGTGTTCATTAATTTCTCTAGGAAAAACACGCATTTC
The DNA here is from genome assembly GCF_000495115.2 of Populus euphratica. Lineage (NCBI taxonomy): Eukaryota > Viridiplantae > Streptophyta > Magnoliopsida > Malpighiales > Salicaceae > Populus > Populus euphratica. The sequence continues at coordinate 179,922 of NW_011499995.1, read as the reverse complement.
AAATGAAGGCGTTCACAGGATAGGCCTAGGTCGTGGGTGGTTCTTGTCCTTGAAGTTGACATTGCATAGTGAGATTCGATATAATGGAAGGCCATGATCTACCTATCTCTTTAATCTACATTATCTTCATCTTATCGTTGTGTCATGAAAACATGTAATTTGTTCTTCCATCGATGCTCTAGCTACCTACCTGTCTCAATGCATGCATTAATATTAATTAGATATTTTGCCAAGTAGAATGTGTATAATCGAAAGTGTGGATTGATTCACGCATACAAATAAAATGAATTCAAAAAATATCCTAAACGAACCCAAAAAATTCTTCAAAAAAGAAAATAGCTCAAAAAATACCTATGGACATGGGCTAGTATAAGGAGCCTGAGCCCACCATGTTCCCTACATAGGCAGTACGCAGTATAGTAGGTGTCCATCTAATATGTAAATCTCCTACCTCATTTGTAAATCTGCTGTTATAATTTTTTTAGGTTATTAAAATATAAAAAATTTAACCAATAGTATAATAGGTTAAATTAAATTAAAAAATAAAAATCAAGATAAAAATGAAAAAATTAATGAAATGAAAAGTAAATATAATACTAAATTGTTAACAAAAAAAGGTTTATGTAGACAAAATAAATATATAAAACCAAGAGGAGATAATATTCAAATAGAAGGTTAGAGATTTATATACAAGTCATAAAAAGATATGGGGGTAAAGGTGTAATTAATAAGAAGATAACATTATAAATACCATTTTATTTTCTTTCCTGGAGTGATTTGCAAGCACAACAAAGGAGCTAGGGTTCTTTGATCTTTTCTTTTCATTCCTTGATACAATCCACACCAAAATATTAACCTATAATGGTTAAAAGAGTCAATAAGTAATAAAAGAGGGATGTTTAGGTCGTTTAAAGATTTAGAGAGAGGATGGAGAGCACATATTGATGACAGAAAATTCAATAACTATAACTTCACCTTCCATCGTTAGATCATAATGATATCTGAATATTTTGTTCTCCTTCATGTCTTATACATACATTGTCACTGGATGGATCTTTTATATCAATCCTTATTTGAGAGATATTACGAGAGAAAAATATCTGTGAAAATACACTTATAGACATTTTTAATAGTCGATCGTTTTCCCCTCCATCCACTATTAGATCGGGCTATAATTTGAACATGTTGTTCGTCCTGGTGTTGTCTAGTTTGAAAGGTGGAGATTAAAAAAAATACTCCATATAGAAGTTATGCTTCTTACACAGTAGGTTTACAAGTTTTAGGAGAGGCATCGACTGTGAAACCTCAAGCTAGCAAAATGAGACCACTAAGAGGAACGGATAAGTGTTTACCACCTCATCTCTTTATATTTTTAAGAGTTTAATACATTCTAAAATTTTATTTATTTATGTTATATGTTGATTCTAAACTTTTATTTATTTATGTTATATGTTGATTTATGATAGTAAAGGATGAGAAACTTGAGAGTGAAAACAAGATTAAACATGGCGACTGATGTCATGTGTTGCTAGGGAAAAATTGTATAAGGTTATTATGCTTGTTATCCTAATTTCTAAGGACAACTCGAATTGATATAAAAACTGGTCATATGAGTGGGGCTAAGAAAAGTTAGCCAACCATGTGAAGAGCAAAGAGGAAAAAAGGGTAATAGTGGTTTTCCTTATTGAATTTATTGTAATTTGTTATTTTTATTATGCATCAAAGAGGAAAGATGTCTAATTTGATATATTTTGCTTGATGACATGTGTTTAATTGTGTTGAAATGAGGAAAAATACACATTGAAATGGTAAGGATTGTGTTTAGAAGAATATTGTTTGAAAAATTAATAAAATCAATAAAAATATTCTACTTTGATGTTAAGAGAAAAGATTGAAATAAATTAGATAAATTGGTTATTAAAAAGATATTTTTAACACTTTTATATGGTATGAGATATGATTAAGGGTTGAGGTAAAAGAGGGAAAATTGAATTGTGAATATTGTATGTAGATGGAAAGGTTGATAAATCTAGATAGATTCATCTCTTGAATTTTAGAGAGAATTTGAGTAGGAGGATAAAAGAATTAGGATCATGTTCTTTCATAATAATTATAGTTTTGTATGTTAAATAACTAAATAAATTGGTCTTACTTAATTCGGAGTTATAGAACTCCAGTTATGGGTTACCAACCGAGATTAGGTCATGACAGACCTTATAGGGCAGTAAGTCTAATTTGTTGATGAATTATTTTGAGTGTCTTAGAGGTAGAATTGAGTTCTCCTTCTTTCAGGGAACTCGTAGCCCCATGTTTTAACTTTCTAATGAGACTAGTCTTGCTTGAAGTGGAGTCTAGAACTCTACATATAGTCAAAAATTTAAGGAGAGTTCTGAATGTGACCTCTGCTTGCAAATTCAGAAAGTCATTAAAGCAACTATTTAGATGCGTTAAGGGTAAAAATTAGGTTCTTTCCCTTCAAGAAAAATGTGATATTACATTTTAGCTTCCAAAAGAATTTAGTCATGTTTGAAATGAAAATTTATGATAATAACTATGGTTGAATAAAGAATGACAATATTAATGTATAGAATTAGTATGAACTAGCATACATTTATTGTATGTTAGGATCCTAGATAAAGGGATCACCATGCATTGATGCCTATAAGGCATAGATGAGCATACATTTAATATATGTTAGGATCCTGGGTAAGAGGATTACCATGCATCGATGCTTATAGGGTATGGATTGGTATATATTTAGTGTATGTTAGAATTTTAGGTAAAAGAATCATCATATATCGGCTAGTATATATTTGGTGCATGTTAGGATCCCGGGTAAAGGGATCACCATGCATCGATTATCATACATTTAATGTATGTTAGGGTCCCAAGTAAGGGGATCGCTATGCATCGACGCCTACAAGGTGATGATGATATCAGTGAAATTGGTATCGACAATGTGTTAGATGAAAATAATTGTAATTGATCTTATAAAATCTTGAATGGAAGTTGAAAATGATAGATGAAACGGTTTTAGTAGTTGAATGAGAAAGAGTTTCAATGTAAACAAAAAAGGAGAAGTGAATAGAATATGAATACATGTTTTCCTTTTTAAATTATTAGATATTTATGTTACTATACTTAGTGTGATATTTATTTTTCAATAATATGTATTTTGTTTCAAGATCATTGCATGCATAGCAAGAGTAGATCCTAGCTTTTGTTCACTTTTTGTTATCTAGTTTTAGGAGTATATTCTTGTATTTTAAAATATTAAAACATTTATATAACTTAATTTGTATAATTTATATTTAAACTTGAATAGATGAACTTAACTCTAAAATTCATATAATCATGTTTTATGCATGCATATTTATCTCATTTATTTCTCTATAATGATATTTGTTGTTCAATGTATATTATAAATGTTATAGCTGTGATGATGATAATATTTATGGGATTGAGATCTAGGATTAGTGGGTCATAATTTAGTTCTGAGATATGAGATATTAAAAGTATAAACGAGGTATATGTCAATAACCTGGAACCACCTAATATAAAAAAGACTCTGTTGAAATTTTAGTAGAATTTTATATGAGAATTGAATAAAATAATTACCTGTATTTTTACATACCAAATAGTAGGAAAGTTATAAACACATATGAAAGTGTGGAGCGTTAAATAATACACCTCAGCAGGAGGACGCGCAGTTGGTGTTAGGTATACACCCTAATATGTTTAGGTCGATAAAGTACGTCCAAACTCATTTTCACCTCTAATGGGCTCGAGCACCTTACCTAAGCCCAACACTCGTTAAGGAATTTTTATAGACCTCACGCGAGTCCTTCAACATTTATACTGATCTAATATGTATTATTTTAAGTGAAATATAACTCAAAATATTACAATGGTAAAATTTCACTTCAGCCCCTCCTTTACACAAAAAGATAAGATTTATAAGTTATAAATACACCATGAATCCTTCAAGTTAAAGGTTCATAATCCTTTCATTCTTTATTACATAAATATTTTCAAAGAATCTCACTCTAGAATATTATTGCATTTTCTCTCTGTAAATTTATTGACTTTACCATTGGAGAGTCTTCATATCCATCAAATAAAACTTTTTACATGTACCAGTTACCAATCACCTAGCTTACTAGGCATTATCTACTACTACTACAACTATCAATTACCTCCCTTACCAGACATCATCTATTACAAGTTATCAATCCTCTAAGCTTTTTATATCAAGTCATCAAGTACCTTAACTATGGAAAATAGGTCAGATTGCTTGAACTAATAAATCAACTAATCATCCAACATATTAGCTTTATTCCTAAACATATTGGATTTTAAAACTCATGTTAAATGAGAAGGAACTTTATTGCTCCTTCTAATAGTTTAATTTGAAAGGTATGGGCAGCGGAAGAAATGAGGGTTGTGTTAAGGCTTCTTCTTTTTTAATTTGAAAACAAAGTTATGATATTTAATATAAGGGTTTGCAATGGTTTTTTTTAATAAAAAAGTTATGACACTTAATATAAGAGCTTTTTAGTCATTAAATGAAAAATAATAACAAACATTTAAATAATCAGATTTTTTAGAGAATATTAAGTGTTAGTGTGTATATGAAATTTATAATATAAAATATAATTTTTCAAACAATAGCTGGACCAAACTATAAAATATTAAAGGTAATTTTTCCTATTAATTAATTATTCTTAGGATAATGTTTTACTTGATTCCATCCTTGTTTGAAGAACTTTATAGAGAAAGTGTAATTACAAAGCTATTGTGAATTGATATATTTGCATTTAAGGGTGTTGGTAATTTATATGACACATGTATGTTAGAAAATTCACATTATTTATAAGCCAGGAAAGTAAATTCTTTTTTTTTTTGTTTAATGATACTTTTTAGTCTTAAACTATTGGGATTGTGGTGCATTGAGACATGTATTATTAATCTGGATGATTTTATTTTCTAATTATTATATTTTAAATGAATACTTCCATTTGATTTAATCTTTGTATTGCAATCATTCGATATTTTGTTTTTTGCATATTTTTAAATATTTAATTTTTAAGATTAAAAAAATGTTTGGCCTTAATTTTGTTTTTGAAAATAGAATGAATTTTTATTAGCATATGTAACCATTTTTTACTTACAAATCTAAAAGTTCAAATACTTTTAATGAGTTTGGTCAGTAATAATAAAAAAATCAAATAAAAAAACCTTTTACACAAAACATGATAATTCAAGAATAATTTTAATCATCTCTTTCATAGATTAGCATTTAAAAATTATAATTTTTAAAATTATAAATTGAATGATTTTGTCAATCAATTGATAATTCTAGAGATAATGATTCACCATTGTAAAAATTAAATAATCATGTTTGTATGGAAAACTAAGTACTTATTACAGCATTGCTAATTGATGGATCAAAGTATTTCATCTATATTATTTTTTTCTGAACCTAAGTTTAAAAGGTTAAAGATAGGGTAATAACCCAATATATTTAGGTTTTATAGAATGTCAAGCTTGTGTGACATAGTTTAGCTTGCTTCTAAACCTAATATTCTTTAATTCAGATATACATTGAACCCAAATCCATGTAGATTTAATGAGATATCATACCCAATATCTTTGGGCTTGGGATCATTCCAGGTCTAAATGTGTATGGAAATGAAGATCATTATAAGCTACATATTAGGTCATGAGGCTTTGTTTATTTATTCTTTTGGCTTTTAATATAAAATATTAAAAATTGAAAATAATCATCTTCTTACACCTCTAGGTATAAAAGTAATTTAAGGTCTATTAATATTGTGTATGAAAAATTTATCTTTCATTAATATTGTGTAAGATATACTTATCTTTTATTAATACTATCAGGAGGAAATGACACTATAATCCCTTTATTCAAGCAACATGACAAGGTTCAAAAGCTATATATATCCCCCTTCACCACCCAGGAAAAAGGTTTATGTTTGTTTTTATTCTCTAAGTATTCAGACTCTTATTCTCAAAGCATTTATCATACACAAACAAGAACAAACATTGTTATTACTTAAAGCTCATTCTCTCATTTATCATAACCTTTTATTAAAAATAATTAACTTTATCATCGAAGGATCCTTAAACCTTAATAAAAAAAAGATTGTTTTGCATGTGTTAGATCTTTTACCGGTAACCATAAACTTCATGAACTCTAGAATTTATCATGCTCTTATTATTACAGCATTTATACTTTTATTTTCAAAGCATTTCTTATATACAAACAAGAACAAATACTCTTATTTTTATAATTTAAAGTTCATTCTCTCATTTATTGTAATTTCTTATTAAAAATCATTGACTTTATCATTAAAGGATCCTTAAACCCCATAAAAAAAAATTGTTTTATAGGTGTTAGATTTTTTATCATTAACCATAAACTTCATGAACTCTAAAGAAAATAATATTAACATGAACATGTGATTATCCATTATCTCAATACTTAAAACCTCATTTCTAAGTATAATGAATTTTAAAACATCATTAGTTGGCACAATCTGTGAGGAACTATTTAAAAAGTCATCAATTGTTCTCCTTGAACTTGTTTTTGACATTTTTAATCACTATCAATGGCAAATAACAAAGACACTTCTAGAATAGAATGTGTGATAGCCTTCCCTTAGATATTGAAAGGCAATTTGGTGTACCCTATATTTGGCAATAACCTCCCCCACCTAGCTCCTCTTAGTCATCCAGTGCCTCTTAGAATGAGCATGCATTATAAAAGTCTACCAATGACAAACAATGGTTAAAAATAACAATGATAAACTAAAGTAAATGATGAAGTTAGACAATAAAGTTTCTTACATTGAAGCAAGTTTCTTACATTGAAGACTACTTGTTTAGTAAAGGTTGGATGATGGTTGTAAGTTTTTTACTAATCAGAAATCCTCAAGATGTTTAAAGAAATGGTAAGAACCCTCTCTAAATGCTTCAACATCTCTAGGCCAATATCTCCAAAGCCATACCTCTTACAAATGACAGCTTTTATAACCGACCTTTACTCCTCAATCAAGGTATTAAAGTAAAAAGAGCTTGACTGAGGACGAGGCTAGCAAAACCATCCTCAAACCTCTCTCCAACTTTCTTATAAGCACCTTAAACAGATGCCCCAACAATTAAAGTCTCTGTAGGTGAGATTAAGGGTGAGGGCATTAGGATTATCAATATAGAGGAAGTATTTACAGTTGAGGCTACATTGCTAGTATCCACAAAGATAGAGACCTTTTTTTTTCTTTTAAAGCAAGCAACAACACCTACAAGTACTTTAGGAGCAGTCAACTATGCTTGACCCTTAACCAGGGGAGAAGGACTCCCTCTAACTTTGACTTCTACGGGGGTGGTAGATCTTGCCATTGTTTCCTCGAGAATAATGTCATTACAAATAATGATTCATCTATATTGATGGGGTTGTGCTCTATTTCTTCTCTAATCATGTCACAACTCAAATAAAAAAATAAAAAACCTCTACTTAATGTAGCTAAAATCTCCTCTATAACCCTTAACAAAGTTTCTCCTTCTCTTTTAGCTATTAACCTTGCATAAAAGAAATTAATATTTGAACTTAGATGTATAAAAACAAAATGATAAAGAGGTTGTATACTTTACAACATGGCTTGGTAATGCATTTTGGCCATTCTATTGACATTGTATTCGGTTAAAACCGACATTAATGTAGCATATGCTTTCTTTTTATTTAAGTTTAGATTAGTCATATTGTTCAACTCAATGAAAGGTGCTCTCTAATAATAGATACAACTCCAGATTTGTTGTCACATATAAAATAGACATGGGTGGATAGAAAGCCCAAAGACCATGTTTTAAAAAATACATATAACATATGCAAATTCCACTTCTATTTATTATAGATCATATATTTTATACCTTCAAAAGAGATCTTGAAGGGAACAGGGTATATTAAATTACCAAAAATCAATTTATATGTACCTTTTGTTGCTTCTAGATAAGAAAGATAAAGGAATTAATTCAAGACCTTGCATTAACAGGAAAGTATTCATTCCTTACTTTCGTTTTTAGGTTTTTAGCAAAGCAAAGAGACTATTATTGTTCTAATTGTTATCAAAACTATTCAAGAATCTACTAGGGTATTTTCAGAAGGAGGAACCAGATTAGGTTGATCTCATCTTTGGGGTTGACTAGTCCATTATACCTAATTATCAGTCACTTCACTCTCTGTTTATTGACATGCACAAGCTTGCCTTGTAAAGTCCCCTTCATAAATCATATAGGTTTATCAGGGAAGGTAAAGAACTAATGCATATCATTATCACCATCAGTGTTAGGAACTAGATGTTAATGTTCATGATAGGCTCGATTCTAACAAGCATGAGGAACTTGTCAAAGACAACCAAAATTATCTATGCAATTTGATACAGCTGGTCTGGACCTAACATGTAATGCCTAAACACTTCCCTTACAAACCATTGGAGAGGAAAGGAATACCCAAGCTTATACATGCATATAGGGGTTGTAATTTCAAATTGTCCTTAGACAAAGCCTAAGGTTGCTTTGCTAATCTGTTTAACCCTTGTAGGCAATTGAGGTATATACTCTCCTGGATGCCAATCATTAACAAATGTCATTTTCATTTCATTTAAAATGATAGGGGCATCGTTCTTAGAGGCTTGAGGTAGCTTCTCTTTCCTGAGGTTCCTTAGAAACAATAGTGGGTTCATCGATGATGAGAACTACCTTCCATATACCAAAGGTGGACGCTAGAGTTTCATTCCCTATAGTTTTAAGGCCTAATCTAATGAACCATTATCCTCTACTGCTTCCTCTGGTTTCTAGTTGAAACTTGAAATCAACACTAAATGAAAAAATACCTCTACTTATAGGGTCAGATCTGAATTTTTTAGGGTTTATTTTTTTGGTAAGGAAAAAAAGAAATTTCCAAGTAGAAAATAGCTAATATGACAATTTCTCTTGAAAATAGAGTGAAACTTGCTTAATAAATATATTTTTATAAAAAAATTACAAAAAGAAAAAAATGAAAGCAAGAATGGTTAAGATTATAAAGGAAATAACTTTTCATCCTCACCATTAGATGAATAACATTTCATATTGTCATTTTATTTCTTAAGAGACCACTTTTAATAAAGATAAACCAACTAGTCATCCATTTCAATAAAAACAAGCAACCTGATCATAAGAATCCCAACAATTTTGTTTGAGACAATCAAATCTTATAGAAAAGATAAAAATCTCTTATTAAAGGTGATAACCTTTCAAATTTTTATATATTCAATGCATAAAAACTTAAGGGCTACTAATGCATCAACATATTTTATATGGAGAAAAGAGATATTAATAGAAATTAAATTATAATTTCTATTAAAAATTAAGAGAACTTGACGATTCACATATCATTAATTAATTTGTGCAAAAAACCTTAGGTGATCCAATCTATTTATCTACCTATATATACATAGCATTTTGAAGAGCAACAATAAGTAGTTGTAACTTTGTATTGCGAATTGTTTTATGATGAAACTTAAGAGTATGGATAAACTGAGTGTAATTAAACTCATTTATGATTCTTTTTTTGTTACGAATAAAATAACTGATATTATATAAATTCTTCTTCAAGCTAAATGCATGTTTAAGAAAAATTAATCAGCAAGGCATTTTAGAAAACAAAATATTATGGAAAATGATTGTTAAAGTTGAATAATTAGTTCAAGTGGTTCCTGTTCTTCTTAACTGTATTTATGCCAATAGAACCACCAATGCAACCACCAAAAACCTAATTATCACTAAACAATGCTATGTCGAATAGCCCTAGCTCACCTCCTTTATCTAAGCCTAGATCACATGCATTATCTTTTCTTTTATGCCCAAATCCCCAAAGGTCAAGTGGCCTTCCATGCCATATTTTCATTGGAATCCAATACTCTCAAGTGCAAGCCCCTCAAATTAACCACATTTAAAAGATCAATAGTCCTTGATTAAAGGCCAGTGTCATTGTGTTTCTTGTCAGTGTTTATTGCTCATTTTTTTTTTTTAGTTCCAAAGACCGAGCAATAATTTTTTGTATGACCCAATTCACTTATGTTGGCATAAACAACAAGGGTTAATTTTTACTTGAATACATTGAGTCAATTTGAATATGAATGATTTGTCTAAAATTGATTACAGCATAAAAAAAGGAGCTTAGTCTTGATTGATAAAATTCAGAATCTAAAGAAGGCTAGTTTCTAATTCTTGATTTCTTTGCCCATTGCAGATGGGAGGAGGAAATTAATGTAACGCCCTTTGCATTGCCATGGTTAGACATGATTTTTTTTTTATTTTTTATGGTCAAGTAAATGATTTAAATGAGTGATATGAAGTGAAATTTGATCATGTCTAGATTAATTTCATTTTTATAATTTTGTACTTATAAAACATTTGGTAAATTTTGTACTTATAATTTTATCATGTCTTGATTAATTTGGTAAAATGGTTTTATAAATTCATGATTTAGAATTTAATTTGAGTTGAGTTTTAATTTCAACCAAAACAAAATTAATCAATTCAAATTTTATTTACTCACAACTCGGACAAATTCAATTCAACTTCGATTATGTCAATATAAAAAATGGTAAAAAGAATTAAAAAAATACATCATTCTGATAAAAAGAAAAATGATTGATTTAGGATTTAGATTGAACTAAGAACACAAATTGATTCACCGATACAGATCTTTCTTCAAGTCAGACCCCTGAGCCAGGCTGCAAGAGGCTTCAAGCAAAAAAACTGACGGAGGCCATGTAACAAGAACTCCATATTGATGGGAAGTAAACAGATAAAACTAAATACAAGCCCCCTGTTTTGGGGATCAACAGCTAAAGAAGATTCTTTTACACATTGATAAGCTGGAAAAGGCAGCTGCCTGTGATATCATTGCGGGGGAGGGGGGGGTCATCGTCAGAATGGTAGAAGAGATGAGATTTTTTACAAGCATAAAAAAGGAGGTACCAAAACTGCCAACTTCTAGTGAAATTATACAAAAAAGGGCATGGGATTAGTGCTGTATCAATTCTGGAATGAGCTTCAAAAGAAATGAAAGCTCCCTCTGTGAGAATTTGGGCTTTGATTTCTCCTCCATCTCATTATGCCCTTCTGCTAAACTCTCTGCTTCTTCCACCTTTGATGGCCTTATCAGATCAGATACTGCCTCAGTGATCTCTTGAACCAGATCAACTATCACTCCATCGATACCCATTAAATGTTGTATGTAAACAGCTTCTGATACATTACTACAAAACCAAAAACAATTAGTACCTTGACAAGGTTTGACCTTTGATTTTTCTTGGATGAAATTCTTTTACCAAAATCGCATAAAATAGTGAATTTCAAAGTCAGAAAATCCAAATACTTACTTCAATTTTCCATAAGTTACAAGTGAAAGCTTGGCATCCTTGATCTTGGATACTGCCCCAGGGTTTCTAAAAACCGCTTTGACCTCAGACACAATCCCTTGCAAACCTCCCTCCAAGCACACCTTTATAGCCTCCTCTAAGGAATTTCTCCTTACATCATAGAAAATCTCAACACCCCCATCTGTCAAGAAGTAAACCTGTAATGCAATAAAAAAGAAACCAATCATCAATACAAGATAAAGAGTACCATGCTTACATAAATAACAAATAATCAAATTTAACAACTTACAGGGTAGGTGCTCTGCAGTTTTCTGACGAGCAATGCTGCATCAGGTTGGAATGATGAGAAAATAATAGGCCTATCCTTACCATGATCAAATACCACCTACACCACAAAATTAATGCCCCAATTAAGAAAAATCTCTTGTTTAAGCTAAAAAAGGGGCCTTGATTAGCGAAAGGTCGTCCATGTATACCTGCAAGATGGCTTGAAGAACACGAATGAGATAATCTTGTTGGTAGACAATGTGATTATCGAATTTTAGTTCAATGTTAAAGCCAACTGAAGGCTCCACTTGTTGAAACGCATCTTGCAAAGTGCACAATGAGTCATCTTTCTCGACATTCCACTCTACTATCTTCCCATCTTTTGTTTTCCTAACCAAAGATTTGCCTGATTTTCCTGCTTCTTTTTGGGGTCCATAGCATAGGAATTCAGACAGGGAAAGTTCTGTCACTCTCTTCTCGAAAATGATGCCCTGAAATTGCGAATAAATTCATAGCTTCAAAATTATTTATGTTTCTAAATAATAAATTGAACCCACAAAATTTTTAGGTAGCCAAAAATAGAGATTCCGAATGCATTGGAGACACTTACATTATCTACAGAGAGGATGAAGTCGTCATGGAAAATGACTGGACAATCATCTTTTGTGACCTACAAAAACGACAATTCGTTTTTTCACATTTTCTTGCCTTTGTCTCTCATCCAGCTCCATACTTTTATTTTGAATCCTATTTCTATTTTTTTCCAGAGATAAAAGATAATACCATGCAAAAATAAGCACAATCAGTTCCTTATCCTCCCATCATTAAATTTAAAAAAAAATAAAAAATAAAAAAACGAAATAGGGTTTCACAGTGCGCCACGTTCACGAGCTTTTTATATTTTTTAAGGTATTTTTATATAAAAACAAGTTAAAATTTGAGTTTTTTTAAAATAAAATAAAAAAAACTCAGCCTCGATTTCCTGTTCAACGAAGGTAGTAAAAAAGATGCCGCCATGGACAACAAGTCTGATCTAAAGTCAAGCATGCTTGGCCTATATTTAAAAAAAAAGGGTCAAATATCCATACAAGCCTAGCGATATCTCAAGTCATGCTTTCTCGTCCAAGCATGACTGGGCTTAACTATCCAAGTCATTCTTTAATTTTCTTTTTTCTTTTTTAATTATTTTTTTAATATTCTAGATTAACATCCTTATTAAATAAAATAATTATAATGATATTTTAAAAGGTATAGGATGATAACATGCTTTTCAAATAAAATTAAACGTTTTTTTATAATAACGTAAGCAACTATTTTATGAAAAATTATACATGATTCTAACATGTAGAATTTAAAAAAAAAATCAAGAATATTCAATAATAATAAAATATCTATTTTTTAGATTTTAATTGTGCATTTTTTTATACAGCTATTTTTAATTAATTATACCTTTATTTGCATATATTTTGTTTTTTATTAAAACTTATTTTTCAAATCATTCAAAAAGATCAGGTTGTGAATAAAAATTATAAGTTTCTATATAACAAATCAAAGAAAATTTCTAGATAAAATTTCATAAGAAACCCGCAAGGTGAAAGGTCTAAAACTGTACACGGCAACCAATAACTAAGAGATCTCAGTGATTGCGTCCCGTCCCAGATAGAGGGAGATCAAAATCTATTTATTTTTATTTAAAATTATTTTTTTATTATTTTGTACTTATTCAAAGAATAAAAAATATAGATTATTTTAATATATTTCTTAACCACCCTAAGTGATGATACCATGCTCACAAACATCAACTCGACGTAAAAGAAAAGGAACTTAAATTCCATTGTTTTCCAGAAAAAGAAAAAAACACACAAAAAAAAAAAAGGGAATTCCCAGCAAGCACAGAAACAAGATTTTCTTTCCCTTCTTGGAACGAAATAGGAAGAGAAAAGATGCTGAAAATTATACCTGAACATCGAATTCGATGAAATCAATGGGGTGTTTAGCAGCACTATTAAAAGACATAATGGAGTTCTCTTTAATAGCTTTCATCCTACGATCTGTTGATTGCAAAATATTCATTCCATTCCCTCTGTGCCCAAACACCAAAAACTTTGGTGTCTTGAACGTAGCTTCTCTATTCAATTCAACTCCTGCAAAAAAAGAAAAAAAAAAACCAAAATCCACATCATGGAACTCCAAGAATCAATAAAAAATGCTCTCCTTCTGCCAATTTACCTTTGGAGAAACGAGTTGAGTAGAGAGAAAGAGAGGCATTCTCAGGGACGTGGTCAAGATTGGGAACATCAGAGACATGAACAGCTTTAAGAGCCATAATAACTGATTAGGTAAAGAAAATAGGATTTTTGAGATTGCTGTGTGAGGACAAGGGATTGGAGAGGGGTTTATATATTTGTGGGGAGGAACGGAAACGGAAACGGAGACGGAGACGGAAACGGGGTGGATGGATCTCCACGTAGAATATTCCACTCTGCGCGTTATTATATCCTCTTGGATATTCCAAAAATCCTCTGCTTATTTCCTCTGTCTTAAACCCTTTTCGGTTTATAGTCTTTGTCAAAAGTTTTTTTTTTTTTTTTACTGATTAATTAATTAATGTGTTTTTATTATCTTGTTTCCTTCCAGCGGTGAGGATTTAATGGCTCCCCTTTGTGAATTAATTAGGTGAGACGAGGAGCATTTTTTTAATTTAATGGGAGAGTGACACGTAGCATTCTTCCATTCAGATTTATTTTCTAGACAAGATTCAATTTTTCCTTTTTTTAATAGGGAAATCTTATGGTCTTTAAATCCATAAATAATTATAAGTATATGGCATTTTACAATTTCTAATTTATTGAATCATTTTTTTTTTAAATATTGTCTGCTTTAATAAGTGGACCAATGGGTGATCAACAAATAATAGCATATAGCGTGCTTGATGATGTTCACCTAAGGCTCATCTACCCGAGTCAAGAATATTCCTAGGAAGGAGCGATTTCTGGATGCAAAAATGAAAAACGCGTTTAACTGGTTATGGAATTTTTTTTTTTTTGTTTTTTCTATTTTGCTTCAAGAACAAAAAAGAATATCCAAAGAATATTTTTGGTAGATTCCAGAGAAGAATAAAAACGCAATTAAATTCTGTTGGGACTTGATAAAAAGGAGTAGGGATGGGTGGAGGCATGTGAAAATCAAAGGCGGATGGAATTTTTTCTATACTAGAATATTAAATCAATATATAAATTTTTTAAAATACATTATTAATTCATATATATAAATTTTTAAAGTTAACTTTATTGAAGTAAAAATAAACTTATTATTAAAGTTATATCTTTTAATATTTTATAAAAAATAATTTATTTATAATCAAATCTGAATCGATATTGTAACAACCCCTTAACTATTATAAAATAATAACCTCATGTTAACTGAAAAAACTAATTAATTTTTTTTAATTTCTCCTTTCTTTATTTGATTCTTTTTTAAATTAGTATTTTATAAGTAGAAATTTGTAAGTTTACAAGGTTATCTTTCACTTTTTTATGAAATTTTTTATATTTTTTCTTTATTTTTCTCTCTTTCTCTCTCACCTTTTCTTTTTTTTTTTATTCTGCTTTTGCTCACTCAGCAACATATAAAAAAAATAAAGAACTAATTTGTTTTATTTTTTTAATGGTAAATAATCATTATATCTTTAATGAGTTGTTTTGCTTTTATTTGATTGTTTTTAACATTACCAAATTTTATTTATCCTAAAATTTTGATCATATTTTATTTAATATATTTTAAAATTTCTCATAAAATTTCAGCTTAATTTGATTGTTAGATTGAAAATTACACCCAATAACATAAAACTGGTTAAATTGTGATTTTTTATCAAATTTCTAAATTTATTTAAAAATTATGAAATTTTAACCCAAGTTAAAGCATTATAGTAGAAGACTCTACATAAATTTTTTAAAAATTTTGATATCTCAATTGAAAATAAAAAAAATATATAAATTTTGTTAAAAAATATTAATAAAATCTTAACCTAGGCTACAGCCCATACATGTCTGTGCCCTGGGTGAAAATCATATAAACTTTAATATTTAAAAACACAACAAGTAGATATAAAAATAACTAAAGCATTGTTTATTTTTGTATTTTATTTTTTAAAAAAAAATAAATTTTTATTTTATTTTTTTACTTTAAATTAATATTTTTTTATGTTTTCAAATTACTTTGAGACATTAATATTAAAAATAATTTTTTAAAATAAAAAAAATATTATTTTAATATATTTTAAAATAAAAATTATTTTAAAAAACAACTGCAATTATATTTTTAAACAACTTTTAAATTAGTGAGACTAATTTTAAATAATAATAATAGTTAGGGGTGAGTATTTTCAGTTTGATCTTATTTTTATCTAAAAATTATTAAATTAATTTTTTTAAATCAAAACAAAAACTAAACTGAATCCAATTTGAATTAACTAGTTTCAGTTCGATTTAGTTAATTAAAAAGAAAAATTAAAAAAAAATTGATTTTATCTTATATTAATCAAGTATATTGAGTAAATTTTTATGAAATAAAAAATAAAAGAGTCAGAGAAGACAAATATGAAGAAATTTTTTAAAAATTAAAATTGATTTTTTTTTTGGCTCACTTTCTGATAACAGTACCAACAGGAACGGTGAGAGTGCACTGACGAGGAGCCAGCTAAGCATGGATGGACAAGGGGCCATCGGTTGTATGGACACGGGACATCGATTGTTACAGGAGGAAATGGGGCATTTAATAGTTTAATACTGGTAAGAATGCATACATGATGTGTAGCAACGGTAGGCTTAGGTGTCCTTTACCCTCACAGTTTTTAGACGTGTAATCTAATCTAAGGTTCGGATTTTAAGTTTTAATTGATTTATTAAATTTTAACTAGATTGATATATCATTTAAGTTATTTTATTAAAAAAATTAAAATAATTTTATTTTAGTAAAAAAAACATAAAAATCAACTAATTTAACCAGAATACTAGGTTAACTTATCGGGTCAGCTTAAATTACATCGAGTTTTTTTTTTGTTTTTTTTCAATTTAATTTGGTTCCAACCTTGAATCTATTTTTTAAAGTTTAATTTTAAATTTTTATGTTTTTTAAATTTTTTTTTTGTGGTAGTTGTAGGACATTTTCATTCAAAATTTAATAAGAAAAACTTGTGGGAGAAAATACCAATCGGTAGATTTATCCATTAGCCTCACAAATAATTAAATAGTTATATTTTCATAAATTCATCCTTTGCTGGTCAAATTTTATTATCTCACTTTCTTCTGTCTTTTTGTTCTTTCTTTCTATTAATGAGCATGAAATTAAAGAATGGACTACATTGCTAGCAAATTTAATAACTCCGGGATTGAAAATTAGATTTTAAACAAAAAGGAACCGGTTAATAATTTTATTAGAATTCAAGGACCAGGTTTACAATCAACTCAGTTAACAATCATGAACTAATCAATACAATCCCAATCATTTTTTTAATTCTTTTATATAGAATATATCAAAACAATTAAAACGTAAAGCAAAGTTCTTGGAGGCCCACTCATATTTTTCTATTCACGGTTACAGTAAAGTGGTCATTTATCCCTACTCGAAAAACTAGTTTTCTTTTAGATTATAGGTATTTTTATCTTTTTACACGTCAAATTAGTCGATTTGTTTGGGAGTATTATTGTATTTTATATATAATAATAAATAATATAATACTGAAAAGCCCATAAAAGGAGGGGTATTTTTTCCTTTTTCTTTTTTTATCAGCAATGCAATGACACATAAACCCTTTTATCTAAAAAAAGCATGGAGTTAAGGGTAAAATGATCTTTTTACATCAATTTTTTTTTTAATGTCAATTTGAGTAAGATAATTACATCATTTAATATAAAATTTATATTATTTTATTCGAAAAAGTTGTTGGCACGTGTAACGCTTCTTATTAAAAAAAAAATGTTATATCACCATCTCATTTGATTTTTCATCGTGTTCTCTTCATTTTAGGTGGTGCATGTAAGCATATTGTAAATCCTCGGGTAAAATAATCTTATTTTAATTTAGTAAAATAAAATAAAATACAAATAATGTGGAGAAATGATTAAATTTAACAAATTAATTGGATTAAAAGAGAAGCTATTTAATGAGAGAGGTGAAATTGAAAACAATAATGGAGTAAGAAGTTACTATCAAGAAAGAGAAGTAGTGAGGTCGATGTAAAAATAAAAGTATATATAAGGGGGCAAGATGCAAATAAAAAAAAAATAATTACAAATAATAAGAAATCTCTAGAAAAGTGGGAAAGGAAGGGTTAGAAGAAAGAAGGAAGGAGAAGAAGAAAATGAGTTGTTCTCAATTTCTTGACTCATTTTTTTGCAATAAAAGGTAACAAGCTCTCTAATTAAATCACTTAAATTTATTTGTGTTTTTCTTGAATAATTGATATTTTACAATTCTTTCGTATAGGTTTAGAAAGTTTATTAAATGATGATAGGTAAAAGCATTTTGTGTTTATAGTGACCGGAAATGATGGAAAAATACATGAAAAACAAATTTATACTTGTTGAACTTAGAGATCAAAATTGGACAAGTTGTCTATCGATTTCTCTACTAGTATTTGAACCCTAAGATGACACCATTTTAGATATTTTACTCATGAAAGTTATAGACATTGATGTTACCTTCCAAATGAAATTGACCTTGCTTAAATTAGAGTGACAAAACACTAAATATAAAAGAAAAACCAAAGATAGGTCAGAATTGGGAATTAGCAGGATAGATTTTTAGGTTTTTAAAATTTATAAATTTAGACATGAAGATGGAAAAACTGGTTATATTCATCTGCATTATATTTGTAAACTCATGTTTTAGCATTCCAAAGAATCAAACAACGTATAAAACCGAGTTATATAGCTTCATTTATACTCAAAATACTAAATAGTATTTGGAATCTGTTATGCTAAGCCATCTAAAACTTGTAAATTGGTAATTTGTGTTTGAATTGTTTTTTATTACAAAATGATGAATTACTTTTATTATAAAATGATGATTTACAAAATGGAAGAATTTTTATTTTGGGTTGTATTTAACAATACTTCTAATTCGTATGTATAAAGTTATGTAGTAGTATTTTGTTAAAACTTTAAGTAGTAATTTGAAATTTAGAATTTTCATGCTAATGTATGAATGTAATTATAATACTTAATTAATGGTTATATTTTAATTTTAAAAAAAACTTCTTAGAATTCTTCTTATTTTTATAACTTGATAATTGTGTGAATTTTATCTTAAAAGTTTTGGGTGTTACAGTTTGAGACTTGGAATGGTTGGGATGTAAATGAACAATTGAATACAGGATATGTACAAATAATATGTCGATAGTGATTAGTACTTAAAAGTGCATTTTTTATCAAGATTTTATGTCATCATTTTGCATTTAAAGTATCAATAACTTTTTAACTAAAACATGTTTTATAATAATAC
>NW_011499995.1:160212-160360 GCF_000495115.2 Populus euphratica | reverse complement strand
TTGAATCTGTCTTCCAGCCCGAGCACTGTTCAGTGTTTGACCCATATCTAGAGTTATAGAAGTTCAAATGACCCGAATTTTTTATATAAGAAAGCTAAGACAATTTCTTACAACTTTCATGTTTTTAAGTGGCTCCAATTTTGACGTT
>NW_011499995.1:159431-159634 GCF_000495115.2 Populus euphratica | reverse complement strand
CTACTTTGTGTGTGGTTTTCAATTGAATAATAAGAGTTTATATTATATTTGTTTGACATATAATTGGTGGATCCTCTAACTTTAACATTTATTATTATCATTATTTAATTATTACATTAATAATCCATCTCAAACTTCTCATTTTCTTCTTCTTCTTTTTCTTTATTATTATTATTATTATTATTATTATTATTATTATTATT
>NW_011499995.1:151979-159407 GCF_000495115.2 Populus euphratica | reverse complement strand
TAATTGTTATTTACAATTTGTACAATTAACCTCTCTGTGGTTTGATCTCGATCTTGCCGGGTTATTTATTACTTCGACACTCCTGCACTTAGGAGAAGATATCAATCTTTTCGTCGTGTCAGATAGCTTTGAACCTCCCGGTATAGAGGAGATTCTGCCAAAATTTCGATAGAAATTTCAATAAACTTTATATGAGTTCGACAAAAAAATAAAGTAATCTTTTTTTTTACATGTTTCTTTTTTTTTTTTATGATTGATGTGTTGGTTTTGAAAATGGACATTTTGCACGTACTATGTCTAGTTTATCACTGGTAGCCTTTTTTTTTTGCCCTTCATTTCTCTCTCTAACACCAAAAAATAAGCCCTAGTCCTTATTTTTTATTATTATTTCAGATTCAGTCCTTTTGGTTTTGGTTTTTGTCCTTTTTATTTTATTAAATATTTATTTATTTTCATTTAATCATTCAATTCTATTTATTCATATATAATGTTTTAATTTGGTCATTCTTCTTTTGATTTATTAATTATTATTTTTCTTGGTTCCTTTGTCAAAGTTTGTATATTTTTTAATTTTATACTTCAAATTAAGTTTATAGGCTTTTTTCAATAATAACAACAGTAGTAGTAATAATAATAATAATGGCAATGATACTACTAATAGTGATAATAATAGTGATGATAATGGTAATAACAATTGTTTATTATTTTAGTAACAGTAGTGATAATAAAAATAATTATAATGATTGTGTTAATAATAATAATAATAATAGTAATAAAAAAACTAATGATGATCATAACAATAACAATAATGATAATAATGGTGGTGGTGGTGGTGGTGGTGGTGGAGTGGTGGCAGCAATAATAGTGGTAGGAGCAGAGTAATGGTGGTGGTGGTGGTGGTCGTCGTCCTTATAGTAGTAGTAGGTAGTAGTGGTAACAATAGTAATAATGGTTATGGTGGTGGTGGTGGTGGTGAAGTGGTGGTGATAGCAATAATAGTGGTAGGAGCAGAGTAATGGTGGTGGTGGTGATAGTGGTCGTCCTCATAATAGTAGTAGGTAGTAGTGGTAACAGTAGTAGTAATGGTTGTGGTGGTGATAATAGTCGTGATAGTGGTGGTGGTAGTCAAGTGTATTTGGTATTATGATAATTGTTGTGGTTCTGGTTCTGGTTCATAAAATAAATAATATTGATATCAAATATTATTTATTATTCCATCAAACTATATGTAATTTTATCACGTATGAAATTTATCCAACAAGAACTATATTTTTCAAGTTTCTTAAGCGTGCAACAACAAAAACTAAATTTTATGTCACGTCATCAAGCAATCACCTTGTAATTTTTTGAATAAAACACAATTAAAAATAAAATAAAACTGAATTTTTTTTAACTGGGGCGGGCTCGACAAGAACATAAGTGGGATTGAGATCAAATTCTGCAAATGCTATGTCATCAAGGGATCTCTTTCTAATTTTTTGAATAAAATAAAATTAAATAAAAAATAAAAACTAAATTTTTTTAAATTGGGTCGAACTCAGCAAGAACATAATTTGAATTGCGATCAAATTTTGTAAATACAATGTCATCATGTGATATCCTTCTAATTTATGTTGTGTTATTGAATAATATTAAATGCTAATTTTAAAACATAATTTTAAAAAAAATTGTCAGGTTGGATGCGGTTCAATCAATAGTTGAAACACTATTGATGTGAACAATGCCAAGTGAGATTCACTTGCACTGTTCACTTCAACGGCATTGTACATTTCTTGAAGTGAACAGTGCCCAGGTGAATTATCACCTATCATATGGACACGGCAGAAGTAGTTGAGAGTTACTTCCCACGAACCAACTGTTTTAATGGGCCCCACATACACAGTAATCTACGTTTTATTTTTATCAAACGTATTGTTTACGCAATTTGCTTTAAAGGCAGCTACAGCCGCGTAAACAAACGGTCTCGTCATCATAATAGTAATGGTGGGTAATTTTGTAAAGTGTTTTTTTTCGCTTAGAAATGCTGTAAAGTGTTTTTTTCGCTTGGAAATGTATAAAAACAATATTTTTTTTTTATTTTTTAAAAAATTATTTTTAATATCATCATATTAAACAATTTAAAAATACCCAAAAAAATAATTTCAAGCAAAACTTTTTTTCTAAAAAATCACAAAATGTGGTTTCAACTGAAAAAATAAAAACCTCCTTTGTTTGATTGTAAAAATCTAATTTTTCTTGTCTGATAGTGATTTTCTTAAAAAAAAATAATAAAGTAAATGATAAAATTATAAATATAATAAAACAAATAAAAAAGGTTTGAAGCCCATTTTACCTCTTCTCGGGTGCAAAGCCCAACTTGCATCATCAATACAAGTCCAAACCCTAATTATTATTGTCGATATGAGTCTCATGCCTGCTTTTAACAATTTTGGTATAATCTCTCTTTTGAAGGATCAGCATAATTTTTTAACACTTCTCATTTTAAATGGACTATTGTCCACATTTTAAGATCAAATACATGTTAAATCCATTTTAAATGTTTTGAAAAAAATTATTTTTTTAGAACTTAACATCAACATGATCGATGAGCTTGTATTTTTAAGGATTGATGTTAAATTTAGCAACACAAAACAATTTACAAAAAAGGGATAAAAATAATTAGGGTAATTGATGGCAATAAAAAAAGACAAATCCAGGAGAAAACGCATAATAAAGATAACATTTTGTAAGAAAAATTGCTACAAGAATGACATAGTTCTTACCTTAAGCAAAACAAATATGTTATCTGAGTCCCTGGATGTAGTGCTAATTTTTAGGATCCTTAGTTTCCTCCAATTACTAGGTAACGATTTCAATTTTCTATCATATACATTTTGGCATCCACCATTGATGTTCATTGACGTGTGACAAAAATTAAAAAAAAAATTGTTAATGAATCTAATTTAAAAGGATAAAATAAAAAAAAAGATTAATTTAAAAAAATTCACCAAAGTAAATTCAATTAAAAACAAAAAATAAAAAAACCAAAAAATCCAGGTCAATTTTAAAATTAGTGAGAAATTATATACAAAGAAAATAAATAAGAACAATGGATTTCAATTTTTCAATTAAATAAATATTGAAGTCTAAAACTAAAAATACATTCTTTAAACAAAGAAAAAACAAAAGCATACTCAGGCAAACCTAAACACTAGATCAATTAAAAAGCTCAATTTCAACAAATTTAATATTGAAGGATGAAATATAAAAAAATCAATTTAAAAAAAATATCAAAGTGAAAAAAAAATGATAATCAAAAGAATGAAAATTAAATTTGACATGAAAAAAAAACTTAAGGACGATGAATTGTAAGAAAAAAAATATTAATTTAAAAAATTATCTCAAATAAAACAAAAAACAATAAAAAAATAAGGATCAAATTTGAAATATAAAAAAAATAAAGGGGGATAAAATTGAAAAAGAATTTAAATTTTATAAGTTTTTCCAAATAAAAAATAATAATTAAAAGAACATGAACTACATATAAAGGAGTAACAAAATGAAATATTGTTTTGAAATCATAAAAAGATAGGTGTGGATATCGAATAAAGGAGAAAACAGAAAGTATAAAAAGAAAAAGAAAAAGCTATTAGCCAACACTAAACCAGATAATTATTGGCTACATGCACTACCTGTCATAAAGAAATGTCGAGATGATTTCAATGTTATTATGAAAGATGATGTTTGGTAATCGTATGACCCTACATATACCTCTTATAAAGGATAAGATCACTTATGTGCTGGTATATACATTGCATGTGTAAGCTATTTTTAAAAAAATAATATTTATATTTATTAAATGATAAATTTATTTTAAAACTAACATAATAATAATAATAATAATATGGGTTATAAAAGTGAAAATACTTAATTGTTTCCATTTAACTTTTACCATGACAAATTGACTATTGTGAAATTACTGAATTACTCAAAGAGTAATTAGCTAATTGGTCTTGGTGGAATGCATGATAAGCTTCCTAAAATTATATGTTTTTTCAAGTGGAAGGTCGTTTGGTTGTTGGGGAGGAATTCTATTGAATTGATTGATTGATTGATGAGATTAGATATAAGGATCAGTTCATTCATGTTAAAAATTACTTCATAAAGTCTTGTGTGGTGGCTTATAGCTGTTATACATCATGCAATATAATATAATTAAAGAAGAGTCATTTTACTGTAAATAGTAAATACACGTTCACCCCCTTTCATTTCACTTTTTATTATACTATTAGACTTTGATTATTATTATTATCTTTTTATTTTATCCTTATATGTTAGAATTTATTTCGCATATTTGATATGTCATAAAATGTTTTGATATTAAATTAAAATATGAATTTACAAAATAAAACTCTAGGTTATTGTTTAACATAAAATTTAAAAAAAAACAAAATTTAAGAAAAATAAAACAATATTTTTTTAAAAGGTGTAAAAAACCTCATTTATTAGATATTTTTTTATGATTGAAAATATGTTCATTGAGATTTTTAGGATGCTTTTTAGATTATTGTGGGTGTCTAGATCAACTTATATATATTTTGATTAATCTCATGAGTATTGAAATTAATAATTATATAAGTCTTTAATTGATCTAAGATTTATAGAACTCGAACCGGTAATTTTTAATAAATAAATTTATGATTTAACTAGTTGAGCTATATATTTCATGATTGATTTTTAGGATGTCGTGTTTTTTAAATGAAAACAATTTAAAAAAGAATTTTTTTAAAATCCAAATACTCACACCCTAAAATCATATCTGTAATACTAGCATTTTTTTTTTCATATATTAAAAATCAATTTAAAATCATATCCGCGTATTGCTAAGTGTAATGTGGTAAATCCTAAATAGCATATTAAGAAGTTTTTACGGCGCTTTGTTCGAAATATTGCTGATTCTAGCTTGGAGAAGTTGTTGCTTACGGGGGATACCAATGAGATTAACTAGTTTAATCATTAGTGTCGAACTGGAATATGCATTCTGTTTTTTTAAGTAATTTTATATTAAAAATACTTTAAATTTATATTCTTTTGATGTTTTTCTAATAATTATAATATACTAATATAAAAAATAAAAAAAATCTTAACATATTTTAAAAAAATACACCCGAACTAAGATACAAGCATTCTTCCATCATTTCCTTTCAATCGTGCACCTCTGCGGATGTACAGACCCCATGATTATTCTCATGGCAAAGCTTCAAGGAAGATGGCAGGAGACAACAAATTAATCTTGGTTCGATGTATAGGCCCTGGGATTTGGGTTGAAGCCATTCATGGATAATTCTGAACAAGAACAATCTGAAGAGCGATGGAAAATATGAAATTTATGTTATCCTATGTTTAAGAATATGATCAACCCATTAATGAGTCACAGATTAATAAACTTTCACCTTCGTTGCCAAGCCTCTTCCGACTCCTGTTAGAGCTTCAAGATTGTTAATGTTACATTTAGATTATATATGCCTCTTCCGACCCCTGGTTTTGGAGCTTTAGACCATCTTTGTTTATATATATATAAAGAGGAATCATGGGGTTTTTTTTGCTTGGTATAAAGACATTACATTTAGATTTCAAAATGGGGTGTTTTTTTGCTTGGTATAAAGACATTACATTTAGATTTCAAAATATTTTTTTTACTTTATATCTATCTCATTTCTATAGAATAGCTTTTAGCAATTATTCATATAATTCTATAAAATCTCTTATAGTAACCCATTATAAAGAAGGCAGCGGCAATATCAATAATGTTTGCATATACAGTCTATGGGCCAAGGATATATAAGTCCCGAATCTGGCGAGTTATCTTCTTCAAATTGGGCCAGGCCATGAAGTGGCTTGCCCGTGATGGTTTCAGTTAACTTAGAAATATTAAATTAAGATTTAAGATTAACACAGTAGATTTCAATTTTACAATGCTAATGTTAAGGTTTTATAAGTAAATTATGAAAAAAATTTAATAGCATTTTCATATAGATTAAGAAATTCAAATATTTTATGCGAATAGAAAAATATGTCTGATTTTTATAAAAAAAAACTTTTACATATTGCAGAGCACTTAAAGAATGTTTATTTTGATAAAAAAAAGTAAAATTAAATATTTTTTTAGAAAATAAGTTATTTTTATTATTTAAATATGTATGCGTGAGGAAAAAGCTTAAGATTTTATATTAATAATTTTAAGAATGACGGTAATAAAATGAAAAAGGTTATAATATTTAAAATTATATTAGTGTTATGACGATGGTAAATGCTGGTTGCTATAAAATGATGGTTACAGTAGAGTCAATATTCGAGTTACAATGAAGTGATGGGGGCAATATAATAAACATGAAAGGTAAAAGTGAAGATAAAATAAATGATAAAATAAAATTTATATGTATTTAATTAAAAAAAAAACAATAAATATAAGTATTAGATTTTAAAATTTGAAAATTTAGAGGGCTGCTATCTTGAAAACACAATGTAGCGTTGGGTTTTGTTTTTTAAATTAATGCGAGTATTTTAATCAGCTTATATATATTTTGATTAATTTTATAATTTTTAAAGTTAATAAATATATAAATTTTCAAATATTTATAGAATTTAAATTAATAATCTTTTAATTTTTTTTTTAAATCCTACTAATTAAATTATATCCTATAACGGGTGGAGTGATGATGATTGTAACAGTAGTAAGTAGTGATTACAATGTTGATAGCTCAAACAAAAAACAAATTTCTTTGATAAGGTTGAAAAGGATTTCTTCGAACTGGTAATATACAGGAGTGAATCGGGAAATGTTTTTCTTGGGAAGAGGCATGGAGAAGATGTAAAACAATTTCTTCAGATTAGCAATAAAGGACAGATTCCCAGTAGCTTGTGATCTTGGAGATACATCAACCTGTCCAATGATGATATAGCACTCTGTTCAAAGTTGAAGAAAAAGAGAAGAAAAAACACTATTCAACTGCTCAGGATCAATGTTTCTTTGAAGTTAAACTTTCTTTTGCTTTCTTCAAGTAAAAAAGCTGTTGCCCTTTATGTAACTGTTGATTTTTTCAAAGAGCAGTACTCTCTGCCAAGAGTGGCTTGATCTGTTGTTGCCTGCAGATTTTGCCCCAAAAGGGTGCATCTTGCATTAATGCTTCCTTGATTTTGGGCAATTACACTAGGCATCCTCTCAGCTAAGATGATCTTTGTTCTAAGCTCGTTCACCTGCACAATTACATGGCGGGAAGGGACCCTTGTTGAATTCCAGCTAGATTTTGGAAGCAGCCTCTCACAGGGATGAGAGACTTCCTTGCTGCAAATATGCTTGGCCTCTTACAGGTATCGGTCTTGTCTACAATGCTGATCCAGGAACCAGAAAACGTGCATATTGAACACATCCTTTCATGTTTTTTTTTT
>NW_011499995.1:94308-150381 GCF_000495115.2 Populus euphratica | reverse complement strand
CCCCCATCTCTCTCTCTCTCACCTTCTGCAACCCACTCTCCCAGATCACATTTAATGCTCTCCTCTCTCTCTCTCTCAGCAGTTAATGTAAGGTGAAGTAGAGTAATATTTATAGGAGTATTATATAATCAGGAGTATAAATACAAAAATTTAACCTTTAGACCCCATGAGACAACACCATGGTTTGTTTTTGAAAGGCAAAAGAAAAAGGACCGATTTTGTTTAACAACCAGCCCCATCAAGACACAACAACTGGCAAGAGATGCTTAATTATGGGGTTTAAACAAGATTTGTCTTTTCTTCAACTTATACTGCTAATTCATAATAATTGTAGCTTGTTTTTGAATTCGGTAGAACTCGGTTGAGGATTTGACTTGTTGAGCATTGATACCTCAGCTACTCCCGTGAAGTTAGAAAGGGAAGGAGCACTTGTAGCTGGTGATGATTGTGGGGGTCTGGTTGGTGATGGTGCTGCTGCACAAACTGGGATCACTGACCTTATTTGAACAGCTGGTGCAATCCTGTGAGGGTTAAACCCTCCAGTGAACATAGGCCTTGGAACATGGGTACTTGAAGGTGTATTGATGGAAATGGATGCCATTGGAGATGGATTTGTAGACCCAAAAATTCTGCTACTAATGTGGGTTGATTTTTGCTGGCTAGTGTTATCAAGCAAGGAAGTGACCGGCTTCCCAGTATTGGAGAAAGGAAATGGCCTGTATATAGAACTGGATCCGTAAAGATTACTTGAACTTGAATTGCTGGCACTCTCCTTTTCAATGTTTTTCTTGATGACATCTGGTTTAGTACCTAACCATTCTTCTTCATCCTTTAAATGCTCTTCAAGTGGGACATGAACTTGTGATTTTCCCTTAACTTGTACTGGAATAGGCCTGTTCGATGAGCATGGAGATGGATTGTCTATATGTGAGGGCGGTGGCAAAATCTTTGAACTTGTTCTGGGTGGGGGTGGAGGAAGGAGAGACATAAAGGAGGACTTCTGCATTTGTGTTGAACCATCTAAGGTAGAATCCAATATAAGATCCAGGAGCCTCCGATGTGGATACAGTAGAAAGTTATTTGGGGTGGTGGAAGATGATGCACCGCTACTGTCTTTGTGCCCTCTAACCATTCTTCTTCTTGCTTGATTATGATCCCTCTTTCTTGCATATCTACCTTCATCTTTGGATCTGAAATTTGACAGTACCCTTGCCACAACTGCTTGATCTTGTTCTTCACGAGTGTCCACTTCTTTGCTACTCAGAGAGTCCAAGTTTGGAACTGCACAAAAATATACATTAATTACACAGAAAATGCAAGTAATGATATAATGGATGTTAGAACAAACAGGAAATAGGAGATAGAATTTTTACATCTTTTCAAAGCAGACCAGGCTGCAATAGCAGCATTCTTCTCAGCTTGTTTCTTTGTCTTTGCAGGCTCACCTGTGAAATTCATACCAGCAAGCTCCACGGTACAAGTGAAAACTGGGACATGACCAGGACCTGATCTCACAGTGGTATATGCAGGGAGGTTAAGCCCAGCTCTATGGGCAGTTTCTTGAAGTAGGTTCTTGTAAATTCCAGTCTCATCCTTTATTAAATTCCCAGAGAGAAACAATAAGACTAGACTTAGAGTAACCAAATTGAAGACAAAATGGGTATCCATCGTTTAAACACAATTAAGCAATCAAGAAAATTATCTAAAACAAACCAAAAAAAGAGGGATTTTGACAAAAGAAACTTACAAGAACTCTTGCTGTTAGAGACCTTGCAGGACCCCTTAAAGACAAAACATTAAGGGCAACTTCAGCAGCCGCATGCTCTGCCTGTCTTAATGTAGTGCAGTAACTGGGACTTTCAAAGATCTCACCATTAAAGTTCACAGAAGCTTTGAATCTTGGTGCATGATCAGGTCCTTCTCTAATGCAAGCATAAGAAGGGAGGTTGAAACAACTTCTTTGTGCAAGTTCTTGCAGCTGGTTCTTAAACATATCTATGCCAAAAAAGAACCACACAGTACACACATAAATCAAACCTCTACTTGCATATGTATATCCATCATTCCAGTCAAAACAAATGCCAGTAAATGACAAAAAAAAACAACATAGAGACAACATAGGGAAAAATCCATAATCTAAACGGCCAAAAAAACCCTCGAAACTAAGACAAGATTAACAAACTCACCTACCAAGGCCTGATTTCTCACTGCATCCACATTGGCATATGCTCAAGACAAAAAAACATTTGCTGTTGCTATGTCCTATTGATGTCTTGTGTGAAGAAGAAAGAGGTGGAGAAATGATATGGGGTGCTGCAGTGAAAAAAAGGTCAAAGCGAAGCTTCAAGCCTAGAGTTCAATTGCCTTTTCTCATCTTTATAGGTTTAATTACAGGCATAATAAATCTTCAACAATGTGGTTCAATAAAGTAATAAAATAAATAAAATTTCCTAACTCTCATTAAAAGAGGGGCGATTCTGACACCGAGGTGTGGTGTAGGCAAATTACAAAACACTCCGTGGGTTAGGTTCACTGGCTACTGAAATGACAGGTTTGAGGTTTATGGCCGCAATAAGCACCCCAAAGGACTGGCTTTGACCACACCGTTACCTCCTTGTAGACTAGTCCCCTGAATTTGACCTTCGGATATTATAATCTTAACTTCTTTATCCAATGGATATTACATGAGGCTAGGCTTATGTGAGCCTGAGGTCAGGTTGATATGAAAAAATTGAAATTGGCCTAACATCACAGCTGTGGACCATCTTCCATCTGCCAGCCATGGCCAAGCCCAGTTTGCAAGCTATTGCTGGTCATAAGACCCAAGTGTGTTTATCCCATGATGCAATTTAGAAATTGCTCAGGGGCAAAGCAATTTGACAATTTTCCAAAATTTATAGATCCCACCTGCCATCCAAGCCACATTAAAAAATTTTAAACATTATTTTTAGTATTATTAAATCAAAATAATTTAAAAATATCAAAAATATATTAATATAAAATAAAATAAAAAATAATTTTTTTCAAAAATGATTTTGAAATACAATGACAAACAAAACCAAATTAGAATACCATGTTTGATACCTTGACGTGTTTTTGTAGCAAAATAAAGAATATTTTTTAAAGTATTTTTTATTATAAAAAACATTAAAATATATACATATATTTTTTTTTTTTACTTTTGAAAAATTAATTTTGCAAGTCCAGGCTGCGGATCGTTTTTCTGAGCTTGAAAAATATTTGTGCGCTGAATGTTGAATTGAATTATTGCAAAGTGTCATTTACCTGAATTGACTATAGAATGCGGATGGTTCGAGCATCAGTACAATAACACGGCAAAGCGGCGCTACAACTCTCCTAAAACCAGGTTCTGGTTTGGACTCTGATGCATGTGCTTACCACACTTCATCGATGCCTCCCTTTCATCACCCTAAAACAATGAAGCTGCCGTTAGGTAAATTTAGGGTTATGCATGCTTGACCCCATTATTAATTGCGGGCCCGAAGGCAACAAAATGAGGAATCAAGCTAGTGGCAGTCAAAACCATTGGCTCCCTGATTGAAAGGAGGAATCATAGGAAAACACTGACTGATTCCTCAAATAAAATGAGATTGAACACTAACTAATTCCAGCAATACATGAGTCAAAACTGACAATAGCTCACTCATACTAACAACACAACATTCCATTCCACACCCTAAAAGCACAATGGTCAAACCAACAACGACTTTCAAGCACCCCCTCTAAAGTTTCCCCATATTCCACATAATATATAGTTTGGAGGTTGAATAACCAACCATCTGGTCAGCAATCACCACCAGCACTCATCAAATCAGTTAATCTTCCACTTCCTAGGTTTGGATGGAGGTCAAATCCACAACTATGATTGTCGGTTCTCAGTTGTTAAGCTGCCAACACTGCTCCCACCACCCACACGGTTAGATTCCCCCACTCTAGCTGCCAAAGCAAGAACTTCAGGTGACATCTCCCAGCTTCCACTTTTTCTTCCCCAACTTGATCGCCTAGGATGTAATCCACCACGGTCCCCAACTTCATCTACTGTGGTCCTGATATCCGGGGATAACTCGCCTAGTTCACCATCTTTTATGTTCAACCGATCATTGTTGGCAGGTTGTCCTTCGCTATCAGCCATAGCACTCATGTCTCCCCATACAGTTTTCCTACCCATTTCTATGTCACCGCCAGCTTTACCCATATTTGGACTCATGAAGCCCCCGCCAAGTGTCCGGGTGGGTAATGCAGGTTCCCGGGGCACCTTCGCCCTGAAATTGTTCTTAGAAGGGGGGATACTGGAGCAAAAGATCTCCTTGAAGTTCTCCACCAATCCTTTATAAAAAGGATTTGCCCGCCTATCATAGCGATATCGGAAATTCTCATAAGTGGTCTGAACAAGCAAGGAGAACATTAGTGAAAGTGTACAGTTGATTACAAGGACGAGTTCCATTCAGAGAGTGAATGAATGTACTTCTCCATAAAAGAATTATGAAAAGAGGAACCTTATTCTCTTACCTGATTTGTGCTGATGAGATACAAATGGAAGGCAGTAAGACCACCGACAAACCACATTGATATGAACGTGTAAACTATTAAAACAATGGATGAAGGGGTTTTCATCATTGCTTTCCAAGTTGAGATGTTCTCTGATCCCATGATCTTCCTAATGTAGACCCAGCAGAAAGCAAAAACATATATACAAAGAAGGGTCGTTGATAAGACAAACATGAAGAAGAATCGATAATTTCTCTGCACCCAGAAGCATATCAATCAATGTAAGGAGTGATGACACTCAAAAAGACCACCAAGACAACAAACAAAATCCAACTATTTTCCATGCCAACAACTTGAGAAAAATTAATTCTAGAAACTTAACATCAGAATCTGCTAGTTTATATACATGAACCATCTAGATTCAATATGTTGATATTTCATTAAGTTTTCAGATTATCAGTAAGAAGTGGTGACCATATGTGTTCAAACACATCAAAGTTTGTGATAGCATCAACAAGAAAGGACTGACAGGTCCATATCAAGTTGAATTTTCCTGGTTAAAGAAAGCAAAACCTAACTTCAAGCTTGGGGTCCATCTAATTGTCACCCTTCAGCAGAAACAGCATTTCAGGAGGAGAGATGCACTGCAATATAACTACTTATCCTATCCCATTGATAGTGCTGAAGATCATTTTTACTGCTACAGTCACAACCACTAAAAAAAAAAGGATCACTTACCAAGCCAATACATTGCCCAACCCAAGGGCAGTGATGGTCAAATCTTTCAACACAGTTATTGCATATTGAACAATGCGAGCAGCGAGGTGGTCTGTAAAGCATGCAAGTATCACAATACTTAACCTTCACAGTCATTCCATTGAATTCCACCTCCTTAACACGTGGCAGACGTAATTGTGGAGTCTGACCAGACCCAACATCTGCACTCCCATCAAAGCCTTCAGGTTCTGGTGGATGTGCATTGCGTGGAATTATGCCAGGATCCCTTCCAGATGTTAGCAGGAGAAGAACTAAATCCTGAGACATCAGAGACATTTATGAGCTTCATGTTCAGTATTACAGAAACAGTTTCCCTATCATGCCCAGGAAAGACATTCAAGAGAGATTTCAGGACAGATTTAGAGCTTTCTCTCCAGGAAGAAGATAGCCCTTTACAACACCATCACCATCTTCAAAATTAGGGTAACAAGTGCTTTACATGCATGGCATGAGCTACATAAGTGTACACAGGTCAAAACAGCGTGGTGCAAGGTCTGAAATGCATTGGTTGTAGCAGATGAATCAGAAAAGGCAAAAACAGAATAAAATGGGGGATAATAACTGCACATCCCCAAACAATAAGGACATGGCATGATCCAATCATGGCATTCACATGATATTTTGCTAGACAAGGCCACATAAACTTACATTTCATATCACAAGCTACCCTAGCTTAACATGGTAACCCTAACACCAGCCTATCCATATGATATACAAAAGAAAAAATGTAAAAAGGCTTTGGTAGAGACAAAATGAGCATTAACACCTGATGAATTATGTATAATCAGAACATCCTGAAATTGAATTATTATGATCAGTTGGCAATTATGGTATAAGGCTGCAAATACCCTTTTGTAATTCACTTGTAAATCTAATTGGACTTGGTTGGTTATTAATGATGACATAGATGGTTATTCATTGTTAATTCCCTAAAAAAAATTTCTATTGCTAACAGTAATCCAATAGTTCCTCGATTGCTTTAAGCATATAATCATGAAATTAAACCTGGACCCATAAAACTCTAAAAAGATATTTCAGTCAAATTGTAACTAGAAAATTACTTTAAACTCAAAAGATATCAGTCAAGATGTAACTAAAAATTTATTTTTACTCACACATTAGTGTCGTTATCTTCTGATCTATTGCAATATTTTAAATTTCTTTTCAAGATATTTCTTGTGCTTTGAAAGGAAGTCTTTTGGGTGAAACTTCATAAGATTTGAACCATACAGTGCAACAATTTTCTTACAAGAAAATACATTTCTGTTACAGGAACCTCATCTTATGCAGAACAATAACATTCTTATTCAGTTCCAAAATTTCCTTTCCAGGTTCTCTAATGCTAAACATTTTGCCAATGTGATTACCACTGTAAAAAAAAAAAAATATATTGTCATAATTCACATATACATGGTCAAATCACAAACTCAACCCAAGGTATTATTGATTTCTAATTTGTTAAATTATTATTGTCTAAAGTTGGTTGTTCTTGTTAATGTTGTTCTGTAAATGACTATTGATAAACAATAATGATATTGAAATGATCAAAATCAATATATGTTTAATAATTAAATTTCTTGCTTTTATCTTATTTTATTAAGATTCACATGTCAAGAACATATTGTATCACAAGCATCACATCACGAGCTGGTATACAGAAACACTTACAATGATTTATTTCAAATTTTTTCCAATAATATTTAGGTACATAGTATGCATATGCCCGTGTGACAGAATACATGATATATGTGAATGCATATATCATTGAAGTGCAACCTCCAGCTTTTTTGGAGATTGGTTAATTGACAATACCTAGAATGCTATGCAACGAATTTGCTTGAAACAAGTATGATCATTATTAATAATAAGAAGAGTCTATGCAGTAAAAGCAAAGCCAACATGGTAAGAAGAGGCAACAAACTAGGGTAGAGACAAGCTGGGGTTATGTATTGGATATTCAATGAGATTGCACGGAAAACTTCAGAATGGTAAGGCACAGCACATCGACTCACTACCCTCTGCCAAAACTGGTGAAATGGTGATGCATAACAGCATAATAATATATAATAAACCACCAAACATTTATCCCTCTTGAAAACTCATCATTCTAAACTACTAACAAAATCAAGAAAGTACCTCAACAATGCACACCCTTGAAGCAATATCTTTTACAGAAGACATTCATCCACTAAACCTGCTCTACAAATTACGATAATCAGTTCCCACAACTCACACCTCTTATACCCAATCTATATGATTAAGCAATATTTCCTATCCTGTCCAGCTTACAAACAACCTACTGTATATTTAACTTATGCTCTAAATTTCAGCATGGACAAATCTTAATGCCTACCCTT
Organism: Populus euphratica; assembly: GCF_000495115.2. Classification (NCBI taxonomy): domain Eukaryota; kingdom Viridiplantae; phylum Streptophyta; class Magnoliopsida; order Malpighiales; family Salicaceae; genus Populus; species Populus euphratica. The sequence goes on along the minus strand of NW_011499995.1, from coordinate 142,738 downwards.
TAACCCCCACCATAACAACCCCCTTTTTTCTCCAGACATCCTCTTTAGATGGATGAACAAGACTGGTTAAAATTGTGCTTAAATCTTTATTGGTGGCTCTCCAATAATCCCTGGCAGTGTACCAAAATAAAAACTACCCCATCTGGGTTCTCTGATATCTGAACCACATGCCAGAATTGGCTACCACTGTTGCCAAGAGGCTTTGAGGCACTCTGGTGAGGCCACGACGCCTTTATTAGCCTCAGGTGATGAATTTCAATGAAGCGCTGCCAAGGTGAGCACCCTGTGAGTGGGCACCAGGCATTAAAGCAAGCACCTGCTTGAAATACTTCCTTTTCTGTTGGATTTTTTTTAACTGATTTATGTTTTGACCTATTTGTCTATTTTTTAATTTACCACAAGAAACAACTTAGGGGTATTTTTGAAAAAAAAAAAAACAAAGCTTAGGATAAAAAAGAATAAAAAATCAATAAAGTAGGAGACATGCAATCAAGAAAGGACACTTGAAGAGAAACACCAACCACACTTTGCATTGAAAAAAGTCAGAGAACAACAACATAAGTATAGAACAAGAAAGCATGGATGACGATGTTTTTGAAGATTAATGAATAATGATTATGATAATTAAGTTTTCTTTTTAATCTATTTAGCTACTTACTACTTTAAATTATCTCATTTTGTTTTAAGGGTGAGAAATATAACTTTATACAACTATGTTATGGTCATTTATATTTTCTTTTGATTTTCTAATGATCAGATCTTAATTGGGAAGATATATATTTTAGATTTATATAATATAATATAATACAGTATATATATTTTCTTTTAATCTATAGCATATCGCCTTGGTTCATTCAGGTGTGCACCTAGCACCTCGTGCGTCTTTTAGCGCCTTTCACCTTTGACAACACTGTTGGCTACTATAATCTTTACCAATAAAATGAAAGGGGGGAAATACCAGGTCAACAAAAACATTGTTGAAACTGCTATTTTCAATTACTAGGTAAATTAAAAATATAAAAGGAACCTAAATGTGTTTGCAGAGAGAGCAGGAGTGGCAGCGGGATGTGTGCGTGTGTGTCTGTTGAGCAAGAGAGAGAGAGCTCACATAAATAGTGAACACAACAGCAATGACCATTATTGATATTCCCCAATCATCTGAAAAATCATCCATCAGCTTTCTGGCGACAAAGATACAGAATAGTGCTACTGGAGCAACAATCAGGAATATAGTCAACGCAAGCGATCTTACATCTGGTCCAAAAATAAACCTTCCTTGAAGAAAAAATATCTGCAGAAGAACATAATTCCAGTAAGTTCTTTGGAAAAAAATTGAAAAAACTCTGCATTTTTAGAATAAGAATGCAATTGTGGTCAATGCTGACTCTAAGTCCTGGGATCAACTGAAGTCTCACCATAAGCACGTTGGAAGCTGAATACAAAACTTACAGTTCACCAATCTCAATTTCACATAGTTTGCCACATGGTCAATCAACCACAATTCAATCAATATCAGTTTCACTAACATTATATCACTATTTACAATGAGAAACAGGGTTAAGAAGCTCTCATATATTGTAATAACTCAACTAGTTCTTGTTCAGCATCTAAAACCTCTGAATCAAACAATCAATTATGCATGTGATTTTGCTATTTCATCTTTCTTTATTTCTTATTCTACTTTTATTGTCAAATTTCTACCAATCCCAAAGGAGGCAGCATAGATTTATAGCGTGCAGAAGAATAAGTTAATGGATTCCCAACAATCATTTCAATTTCCGATATAACAGAGAGAGAAATGAGAATCACATATATTAAACAAACACAAAAAATAATTGCCCTTCCACTGGTTGATTATAAGACCACCCCTGATTTAAGAAAAAGCCAAATCACCCCATTACCATTCAAACAATCCTGAAGCTTAAGCTACCAATTTTGAAGTCAAAACCACATCACATATCATTTTTTCCCATCAATCCCTTCGAACTTCTTATTAGTTTTACTCGCAAAAAGTGCAATTTGTTTCCCGGGTGCTGAATCTTATCATCACGCTATTGACTTAAACAATCCCTTTTCATTTAATTAAAGGCCAAATAACTACAAAACCGAGTTCAACCTTGCCAAATATAGCTGATAATTGATACACTCAATATTTTACTGAAAGGGGTTCATCAAAACTAGATTTATTGTTGTTGCTGCAAACATTAACTCATCTGAAACTAGCATTTGTTACATTTTTTTGTGATTTGACATGTACAGTTGAAAGTAGCTCTAAAGTCTGCGTCTTTTCTTTTTTCTTTTTTTTTTCTGATTCAGATTCTCATTGAAAAGAAACAGAAAAGGCGTAACAAAATATGAGAATATTGGCATCTATCAGTCAATAAAAGGTTTAAAAACACAATAGCGAAAGAAAAATGATAAATGAGTGACTTACGTTACTGCCTTTCCAAGTTTGATAAACCCGCAAATCACCCGACCCGACATTGGATCCAGTGTCCGATGATCCCTTTGGTGGTGGCACCACATACATTTCTCAATCGAATCTCTCTCTTCCCCTATCTCTATCTCTAAAACTCTCAATTCAAATCCCTCATAAACCCTATAAAACCATTAAAAATTACAGCTTTGACAAAGACTCTCGCTCTTTGTTAGGCTTTCATGAACGTGGTGGGGCGGCTGCCGGCGGTGGAGGGGGTTTGCCCGGTGTATTCGGGAGTGACAGAATGAAGGGGAGGGGAGAGTTTGATGTGGTGTGATGTGTATGTGTGTGCATGTGTATGTGGTAGCTTAACGGGAATGGAGAGAGGGTGATGTGGCGAGAAGTGATTGCCTGTGATTGAGTGAGATGGACCGGGGTCGTGGTGGACCGGGGATGGTTGGTTTTTTAGCTAACAGGGAAACAGAGAGGTGTGGTTTTCACTCTGACTTCTTTTTATCGTTTTTCAACATTTAAATATTATTATTTAATTCATTTATCTGAAATATAAAAACTAATTTAATCGGGTTTAAAAAAACGAATGACTTTACAAATCATCTCACGACTTTGTTAATCAGGCCACAATCCATATTAATTTTTTTATTTTTTAAGAATAATATTATTTTAATTAATTTATATTAACCTGAATAATAATAATAAATCGGGTTTAATAACTTTATGTAAGGGGGAAAATGCAGTCTATTAATAATTATTATTATTTTTTGTTTCCATGTTTAATTTGAAGTCTGTTTGATGTAATGTTAATAGTTGTTTTTCAAGATTTTATTGAAATAATAATTTTTTTATTTTTAAAAATTTATTTTTGATTATAGAATATTAAAACAATTTGAAAATACTAAAAAAATAAATTTAAAATAAAAAAATAATTTTTTTTATTTTTTTAAAAATACTTTTAAAACACTAAAACAAATCATCAATACTACTAAACTGAAAACCTCATCAATTCTTTTAAAAATTAAAAATATAATTTATATTATTCTTCCACCTCAAAAATACTAAATCCACAAAGTTTTTGAATGTTCATCAGTATTAATGTTTTTCCCTGTTTTGTATCTCATAGCCCTCATGTCACAGTGATGGAAACTCCATCCTCCTATTCTTCTCTAACTTCATTTCTAGAAAAAAGAAACTTACACTCAAATCTTTGTGTTCGTTGAGCTAAATCTCACAGTGGTGATCGATGCTAAAGTTCTTTCTAGCTCAAGAACAATTATTTCTCGTGTATGAGCTCCACGGATCGATCTTCCATATAATTATGTGTCTTTCCAATTAATCTTGTGCTAGCTAGAGCCTCAGAGGACAGGCAACCTCCTTTAATTATCAGTTGTGTAACCTACGGTTCGATGCAATAAGTAGTTGTTACTTGAAGAACAATTTAGCTGGACGTACCTTGACTGTGAAGCTTGTGATTCCAGACTAGCAGGCTAGGTAGTGCCACTTCTGTTGGTATTTACAAGAGATTAAACAGTATCTTTCGAGCTGGAGCTGCGCGCTGTGTCTTTTTATCCAGAAAAGTTTAAGTATAAAAGAGAATCACAAAATCTTGAGATAAATGGACAAAGCACCATTAATCAAGTAAAAGAACAAAATTTATTAAACCCCGCTAGTCCATGGTCCAATTCAACTCTTGTTTTATTAGCATGTTGACTTGAGATAAACTAGAATAATATTATTTTATTTAAAAAAAATCAATCTAAGTTTTGGAAGGATTTTGACCTAATTAAGAGTTGACTTGATATATCAAGTTAATTTTCACCAGTTTAATCTAAAATTAATCATATATCAAAGACTGAGGCAAATAGTCGTTGAAATGGCCCATCAAGCTAGGTTTAATAACATTGTTCCCACTTAAATAACCCTTCAAACTAGGTTTAATAACACTGCTTTTGAAGGTTTTAGTTTAGACAATAATTTATTAATCACTAGATGTAGGTTAACACTAAGCCACGGGGCTGCATTTTTTTTAATAAAAAAATAATATTTATGTTTTGTAAGAGTGTTTTAAAGAAATAAAAAAATATGTCTCATGTTATAAACCAGAATTGACAATAATAATAAACAAATCAAAATAATAAAAAAATAATCAAAATAATCTGGAAAAAAAACAATAAAGTTCAATTTTTAACCAATTAAATATGAAAGAATGAAATTGAATAAAACATGGACAAAAAAACCTAACTCGATTTAACCCAAATTAGTATGATAAACATGAACTTAGATAATAAAAAACAAGTCAACTCAGGTAAACTCTTCATATCCGCGATCCAAATCATGAGATTGAGGTAACCTAATAGAAAAATAAATTTTAAAAAAACAATAGAGCCCATGTTTTTTTAAAAAAAAAATTGAATGATGAAATATGAAGAAAGAATTAAGTAAAAAAAAAAGAATAAAGATGTTAATTCATGTTAATTGTTTAAACTCATGACTCAAGTTATTATATTGGAAGTACTATGCATGAAAAAACCATGAAACTCATTCCTCAACCAATTAAATATTAAAAGATAAAATTTAGAAAAAAAATTTAATTATATAAAAGGAAAAGAGACAAAAATAGAAATTAAAAAAATAAGGATAAAAACTGAAATTAAAAAATTAAAGAGCAAGATCAAAAAGAAAAATCATTTTAATAAAAGAACTAAAAAAATAAGGATCAAATTAAAAAATAATATACCATAAATTTGGATTGAAAACCGATAAAATTTTTACAAAAAATCAAAGAAAAAAATAAAAACCAAAAGAATAAGGTCTCGGAAAAAATAATATATTACAAATTGAGATTGAAATATGAAATTAAAAACAGATAAAACTTTTATAAAAAGACCAATAATAAAAATAAAAAAATCAAAAGAATAAGAATTGAAGTTGAATATCAATAACGAAAAGGACCAGCCTGAAGTTTTTTAGATAAAAAAAAAAAAAAGAAACAAACCTTCACCATTAACAAACCTCCCCACCATTATTGGCAAGCATCATACCAACAAGAAAATAATATATAAACACTTTCAACAACATGATAAAAAGGTATTTTTTGCCACTTGAAAGTGTTATATACACTACCATAAATTTGTGGACATCTCTCATGCACTGGCGCATGCGCTATATTTGCCAACAACTTTTTCAATTTAAATAATAATTATTTTTTATTAAAAAATCAAATTACCCTTAATAAACAAGATAATAAAAAATAAAGAGTGGAAAATCAAAAGGCTTATAGGTATATGATTTATTTTTTTATTTAAAAGATAAACTTATTATTTTAATGCATTTAAAAAAATAAAAACATAAAAATATGCTTGTGCTTATTTTTTCAGAAATTTATCAGGGTAATTATACTATGAAAATAAATAGTAAAATATGTCTATGAATAAAATGAATTTACCTTTTGTTTTACTGTTTTTTTGTATTTTTTTTTTAACAAAAAGAGAGATCTGAATGCAAAACATAAATTATATTTCATTCATTTTGTACATTATAATTAAGGGTATCTGTATTATAGGTACGTGGTCTATTTTGTTTGTCACATGATGCATCTAACGGGATTTGGTCTTTGATTATCTATGAATCGGTGAAGGACAATATTTTGCTCCATTTTTGTAATTTGATGGACTCTGAAGGACTTCTGCTGCATAGGTTGAGTATATTTAAATTCCTTCCTGGTTCTTATAGTATTTAAACATTTCATTTCAGTCCTTGATGTCAAAATATATTTATTTTGGATTTTCTTTATAGTTTATTAAAACTTATCAATGCTTCAATATTTTCATTTATAAATTACGGTTGGCTCTAATTTTATATATGACTTTAAAATCACAAATTAGTAGGTAATTATTATATATGTATACTTATATTTAATTATTTATCATGAATACACTAGAGTTGTTGATATGGATGGTTAAATTGAACAGTAACAAAAAAAAGACCCTATCTTAACATAGTTATTAAACAATGCTTACTCCAGGTGGTTGATTTGATTACTTAGTGACACAAAGTCTAATCATTCTAGGTTAATTCATGTTTACTCAATCAAAATAAAGAAATAAAGAAATAAAGAAATAATATAGTTTTAATAAAAATAAATAAATTGGTCGGGTTAACTTGATAATCTAATTACTTGAATTTTAAATTCATTTCAATCCCAAACCAGATCATCTTGAAATTGGATCCAAGATACTGCAACCATTAAAAAAGAAAAATAAAATAAGAGCCCATTTTTTTTTTTGCATAAATAAATTTTTTTATTTATTTGTTTCCAATTAAGTTTTTTAGATTTTTTTAATAGGTTAATGTCATAAATAATTTTTAAAAAATAAAAAATATTATTTTAATATATTTTTAAATAAAAAATAATTTTAAAAAACAGTCTTTATATATTAACAAGCTAATTACATGGATTATCTAGCATCTCTCTTGTAACATAAATAGACAAAAAAGCCCGAAAGTGAAAAATAAAAAATCCAAGCAAGCACAATGATGACAATGGTTCTTTCAGATGAATCGGGCATGACATTAACTCTGGTGTTACAGTGATGATTATGTTTTCTTTTTCTTCCTTTTTATAAATGGATTCCTTTTTATTTTTTATTATTTTCGTTAAGAGAATGTTCGAACTAAAAGTGATGCACAAGCTGAGGGGCGTTGGAAAGGACCCCTTTGAAAGGATTTAATTGCAAAGGGCTGGGTCCAATTTACATCAATACATGGCCTTAAAAGTCATACACAAGCCCAGTAGCTTCCAAACTGCCTAATTGGCCCATAATGGGCGTCCAAGATCAATTACAACTTTCCATGCCAAAATAAATAAATATTGATATATTTACCCTCCCACCCCCTTTTTTAATCGTTTTCCCTTTTTTTTTTACAAAAAAATTTCTTACTTAAATTTTTTAATATTATATAAAAATAATTCTTATCCAATTTAATTTTAAACTCAAATTAAATAAAAGTTTTTTTTCTATTAATTTCATTATTTTTTTAATTTTATCTTTATATTTTATTTTTGCCGGTTAACTAGGTTGTCATTGGACTCATCAAATTGATTGGGTCACATCAAAATAAGTTTTATATAATTTAATTTAAATTCAAGCTAGGTAAAAAGTTAAGTTGAAATATTTTTTATTTATTTTAATTTTATTATTTTTTTCAATCCCATCCTTAAACCTTTTTTATTGATTGATGAATATCTTTGAACTAATCCAGTTAATGAAATCATATATGAATAAATTTTTATATGATTTATTTTTAAACTCGGGTTAAATAAGAATTTGGATAAGAAGATTTAAGGTTATTATACTAGTTTGGATTTAATAAAAATGTTAAATAACTTTTTATAACCTCAATAATTTTTATTATGTTTAATTTTTTTTATCTATGTAGTGTGGCATGAGATTGTAAACTAGTATATTCAAAGGAATTTCCAGAATTAAAATTCTTATAAAGCAAATAACAGAAACATTCAGCTATACAATTCTTTCTATTTTTTGGCACATAACCCCTCCACGACCGGGCCAACCTAAGTTTTGCACTAATCGAAGTTAACGTAAACATGTAGCTATATATGAACTAGGAAAAATTGAAGGTAAACTTGGTGAAAGCACAGTTTAAGATATGATCAGGGATTAACTACTTGGTTTAAGGATTAGGTTACGGGTTTAATTTGGATTAATTTAAGTTTTTTTTTTTAAATAAAATTTATCTGAAATAATATAATTTCAAGCTGTTTTTTTTGTAAAGAAAAAAGTGAAAAAAGTTCTTTAAACAAGATTGAATCTTTACACTGATCTTAGCTCAGATCAGGCCTTGGTCAATAGGTTAACTTGCCTCGCAAGGTCTTATAACTATATGTAAAAGTCTCAATGGATTATCATAATTATTGAATTATGGCGTTTACCTGCATTTCCAATTTTTTTTAATTGAAAACAACTAGCAAATTAAGCCAAACCTCAGGTTCTGCAAAACATGTTCGAGTTGCCAACACTCATTGCAGCTAAATCTCCGATCCTAAAGGATGGGAAAGACATCGAAGGTATTGCTTTTGCAACATTTGTTTGAATGATAGCGAGATTTTTCTTTACCATGCATGCAGCTTCTGCCATCCTTTGATCAGCCAGCCTATCAGAAATGCCTTCAAACTACAGTCCGTTCTGAATTTTATTCCCCCAACTGAAGGAAAAATAAAATTTTAAAATTTAGCCTAAAAAAAAGGCAAAGTAATAGATTACTAGGGGGGGTCTTAGACTGCTAGTTTATTAACAAAGTTTAATAGTCAGAATCCTCCTTAAGGGGGGAAAACTCAGAAAAACAAAGAAGAGTGCTTTGGGCGTCTTTCAATGGGTTCCTACCGGTTGTCGTCATCCAAAATACTTCGCCGGAGTTGTTCTTGCTTTTCTCTCCATTCCTCTCCCCAACGCTTGGCCTCTGCCACTGCATGGTCCCGGTCTAAATCCCTGTCTATTACCATTTTTGTGCGTCTTGGAGTGAAGTCAGGCTCTGGCCATTTGGCACAGTAATTCCTGGCCTTCTTTGGTTCACTTTTACGGGACAACAAATAATCCATGGCTTGCACCACTTCACTCGAGGAAGGGCGTAAATTGGCATTTTCACCGAGGCACATCGATGCCACCTCTATAACCTTCCTTAAGACAGACATTGGGTACTTGCCTCTCAGCAATGGATCTGCTAACTTTGAAAAGTTGGGCTCCTTCATCAAGGGGAGTGCCTACATAATCCATCATGAACAGAGCCAAGGATCATTCTCGAAGACACTATAGAAAAATAAGATGCAGAGGTCAAATCTTTTCAAGCATATTGACTTGATGCAGTTAGTGCAGCTTCTATTCCTTAAGACTAATCCTCAAAAAAGTTACCTAGGATATGTACAGGTTTTGGCAAACTGATAGATATGTAGAATTATAGGAAGTGAATTACCCAATGAACAAGATATTCTCGATGACCGTTAACCTCGTACAGTGCTCCACGTCCAGTAATTAGCTCTAACAAAACAATTCCATAACTGTAGATGTCAGTCTTCAAGTTCAATCTTCCTGATGATGCATATTCAGGAGCACAGTAACCATAGGTACCCATGACCCTAGTAGAGACATGGGTCTTGTCGCCAACGGGGGCAAATTTTGCGAGTCCAAAATCGGAGAGTTTTGGGTTAAAACCATCATTCAATAATATGTAGACGCTTTCAGGTCCCTGAATATGATAGGAGGATTTGCAGAATGTAGAGAATTCAATCCCCTGGCCGTACCTGCTGCTATCTTCATTCTTGTATTCCAGTCTAGAGGCTCCATATCTGGCGTCACATCTGCCCAAAAACATGATATGCCATCACATACATGCTAAATCCTTGAAGAATTGAGAAAGCAGATGTTCTGTGGCATCTCTATTTATCCAATAGGTACTAAATACTGTCTTAATCGCACTATTTATGGGAAATATGAAGTTTCACTGGCATAAGTATGTTTATCTGTCTTACTTAATTCTAGAATGACGAAGAGAAAAACAAAACAGCCAGATACAATGAAGCAGAATCGTCATCTTTCGTATCGGTTCACTGTACAGAGGAAGGATAGCAATTGCTCATGACAAACAAGTAATATTATGACATGAATTCCAACTCATTTACACTTTTGAATGATAAATTGCCGTTGGTAAAATGCATAGAAGATATCTCTTCATCTAATAAATTTGAATGAATGGACTTTGCTATAAGATAGCCACCAACTGCAATTTTGTTTTATCAAATCAGATAATTTAATCACTGAATGCATTCTACTGTGAATTTTGTGTTTCAGACGAGAAAGATCTTCCATGAAATCATTCATTCCGTCATAAGCTGTTTTGAATTGTTTTTCATTGCAAAGTCTAGTTACTCCGGGGTGCTTCGAATGATGTTATAGCACGCAAAACTAAACATCTTGTGACATGGAAGGAAGAAATACCAAAAAGGTGATCTTCCAAGGATCCCAAGGGCATGTATTCATAAACAAGAAGGCGATGGTCTGCATCACCACAATAACCAATCAAGTTGACAAGGTTAGGGTGATGCATTAGGGAGAGCATGAGAACCTCCACCAGAAACTCCTTGTCACCTTGGATACCTGATGGATCTAGCTTCTTAACAGCTACAACCTGCTACAGCCATATTAGATGTGATCAAGGAAAGAAGAGACCTAGTCCACTGGTTCACATAAGAAATAACATGATAAGTAAGATTTGGGAGTAAATGAGAAAATAAATGAAAAAAAGCCTGTTTGTATGAGAATGGCGGAACAAAATAAAAAATATTTTGAGCCAAATGAATTTTAATTACCTGACCAGTGCTTTCTAATTTTCCTTTATATACAGCACCGAATCCACCGCTTCCAAGGAAAGATTCGGCCCTAAAGTTATTTGTTGCAGATGAAAGTTCTTTGTAGGTGAATATTGCAGCCTTGAGATCACCGGGTCCATCTTCTACGACAGATGATGTAAATCTTGTCTCAACATTCCTTTTTGACATGGCTCCCCATCTTGGTTCTGTGTGAATTTTAGTAAAAGAGGATCAATCAAGTGGAAGTATAAATTCTTAGAAAGAAAGAGTATGATTGAACGAACAGGAAAGAAACTTTCGAAGAGAACATAGTTTATATTTAAACCCCGAGCTTCTCACATTCAAATGCAGCGAGCCGCATGAAATTCCGGAGGAGCAAATTATATTTTCAACCAGCTCAAACAACAGCAGGTTACCGATAAGTGGTAGCTATTATACAAGAACCCTATGGCAGCAATATTATGAATCAAGTAAAGCCAAATCCTAATTTTACTTTTACTCCTCTTTAATGATGTTCAAAAATGTCGATAACAATGTATGCACGTATCCTCTGTAAGATTCTTGCCAGAAAAGAAGTCCCGGCAAAACGGCATGTACTAAGATTTGAGGAAAAATCCCACAAATGAAAATACCATTTGAAGTTGTAGAGCGCCTGCCAAGCTCATGGCTATTAAGAAGCAAGAGCTTAAGTGTTAAACCAAATTAATGAAGGCATTTTCAGTTTAAGTTCATTGCATCTCTTGTAAATCACATTTTAAAGACTTTCTGTGCCATCTAGACAAATAAAAGAAAAGCTTGTATAAGGTGAAAAAAAAAGGCAAAAGAAGAATAGAAATTCATACATGGAAGCCATAACATCTCCCAGTATAAGCAGGTTCTCCTGGTCATTGGGATAGCAATCTAGTATTCTTCATAAATTTCAAACAATCTACCAAGGCATGATATTTCTCTAAACAATCTTGTCATGGTTGATAAGACTTTCAAATAAATTTTGTAAAATAACATCTTCACTCAAAAACTTAAACATTAAGTAAACATTAACATTAAATAAACATTAAGTAAGGTTCTATTTAATTTATTGTCTAAAACATTATTTTTTTTAGTGAAAGTTTTTTTAATTAAATGTTTAAGTTATTAATTGAGATTACAAAAATATAATTTATATATTATTTTTTAACATATTTTTTAAGTAAAAATATTTTAGATTTAAAACTTACATATATGTAGTACTATTTTAATTCAAAAACTATTAAATAAAATTTTAAAATATAATTTATATTATTCTTTAATATGTTTTTGTGCAAGAATCCATGCTTATTTGTTCAAAGTGCCAAGTTAAGTTGATGAACTAAAGTAGTAGAGCCAATGGCAAATCACTTGCTGACATGATTAATTGCTAGATTTATTTCCAGCAGAAATGATGAGTTATAGCAGGGCAAAAATGATGAGTTAAAATTTAGATTTCCAGTCTACAGAATTGGAATAATAAAGCAAACTAAGAAAACTCAAAAGGGATAACTCTTAAAACAACCAAATTTTAAGAGATCCACTCATCCCTAACCTACATTGTGTTTGTCTATCAATTTTCATGCATAATCAAAATGTCTGCAATTTTGTCATTCCCATAACCATGGTGCATGCCTATCATCAAATCAAGAACACAAACACAGAATTCAAAACATGAAAAACAAACAAAATGTAAGAAAAAAAAGAAAACACCCTTTAGAGATTGCATGAATAAGCACATGATTGTCAAACAAGACTCACCATAAGATGGTTATTTCTTGATATGATTGCTTTTCACCTTATTGCCTTCAGAAAAACCAAAACAAGAGCAAAAACCCATATCCAGAACAACAATGAAAAACCGAAACCAAAATGTGATTTCCTGAAAGCACTGAAAGTTCTTTAGTGAACTTGACAATAGCTAATATACTGAAAAAACTGAGAGTTGGTTCCTGCAGGTTGTGATAATATCAGGTTAAACGTTGAGAGATAAAGCCAAAAAAGTAAAGAACCATGAGAGTTTTGCGGGATAGATTAGCTTCTTCAGTTCAGATTATTTACGTGTAAAGATTTTCTACATGCTTTCCTAGAAGGAAAAAAAATGTAAGAGAAAACAAAAAACATCAACACGCAAAGTACTAGTAGTCTACTACCGTACACGGTTGTGTTTTCAACAAAATCTAGTTGTTGTCTTAGATGACATCAAAAGAATTAAAGTTTACCTTTTTCTGTAAAATTAAAATATTGGAAGTGTTCTATGAACTCTTGAGTGAGTGAAAGATTTTCATTACTTTCAAAAAATAAAACATTTCTGCCACAATTTAGATTCCTTGATACCTGGTTTTAACTGTTAATTTGTCGTCGTATGCTAATGTTCTTAGAGGATTTACTTTCATTTTGGTTTGTAATAACATTGAAATATCATCATTAACTTGGAAATAGCTTGGTTTGTTGAGTTTTGAGTTTTTGTATACTGGTTTTGAATTGTCAATTTAGTATAATTAAGTAAGAAATTAAACAAATGAAGCAACCCAGAAAAATTCTTTATTGGAAGAAGAAAATGGAATAATGTTGTATGATTTAAGAAAATGTCATAATTTGATGACGTATGTTAATGTTTTCACTTGATAATTAAGTAAGAAAGTTCATCAAACAAATGGGGCAATACAGAGTAAATTATTTATTATAGAAGAAAATAGTATAATGCATTTGCTAGAATAAAAAATGGCATAATGTAGTTCTTATGTGTAATTAATTATTTAATTGGTTTGGTTCCCAAACTTATCATTCAGTGTAGAATCTTTTAAGTTATTGATTTGTTTCTGCTTTTCTTTTTCTTTTTCTTTTTCTTTGTAATTTGGATTGTGTAATATGATATGTGAGGATTTTTAGTATAAAAGGTATTTTTCTAAGTTAATATAATTTTCATTTATTTTAAGAAAATATTTTTATGGTAATTTTTTTTTTTCTGTTTAGTTTAGAAAATCAAGTATTGAGATTGATGGTTTTGTTTTTTCTAATTTGACTTTTATTATTTTCTTTTTATTTTTGGGTTTTTTTAATTTGTTTAGATTGGTTTTTGGATTTTATTTAAAGTATTGTAAACCTATTAAAGAGGCATATTATTATAGAGTTTTCTTTTAAGTAATAAAAGTACAAATTAAGGATTTTGTGTTCAATCCTATTTTTACCATTAATCTATTTTCTTTTTCTATTTTTCTCTTGCTTGTTTTTCTATATGCACTGAATGGTATTAGAGTCCAATAATTCTAAATTATTGCTTATAATATGCTGCAATCCTATGACTCCTATAACTGTTTGGTTATTGTGTGCTCCTAATAACCATAGTAGGAAGAAGTCACAAAGTAGGGTATGGTTAAGGAGTGGATGCAGGGGTTCTCCCTCATAAGATAAATGTTTAGGAGCTTGTGATAGAGTACATGCAAAGACAAACCACACAATTGACTTTTTGTTTGAAACAAAAAAACCTACCATGATAGGGCTAGGAGAATAGTGATCATGGATCCCTAGGTAGTACTGGAAACCCATTCCAGAGTTAAGAGTAAAGGATAAAGTCTCTTGATTGGGAGGAAAATAAAACTGGGGATTTTGGATTTCATATCAAAATTCATGAATCTGCAGGAGCTTTATAGGTTGAAAAGTTCATAGATTTGTTGAACGAATATCTTAATATAATGGGGTTTCATAATATATAAGGATGAAATTACTTGCGATTAGATTGAAGGGTCAAACTTCTTTCTAGTAGGAATAGTTAAAAAAGTCATGAGAGAGGAAAAGGGAAGTAAAAAATCAATGACTGAGATAAGATGAAAAAACACTTGAGACAAGAAGATACATCTTTCAATGATTATACTAATGAGTTCTACCAATTAATGGCTAGAAATGACTTGATAGATACGAAAGAGTAGTTGGCGATGAGATATTTGAGTGGTTTACGGTGGTCTATCTATGATGTATTGTGTTTGTGGTCTTTGCGGGCATTTCCAAAGGCATATCAAAGGGCTTTGACATTTAAGAAACAAAAGGATATACAGGGTAGTTAGTAAGAGTTCTTGGATTGATCAATATAACAAAGAAGGACCCAACAATAATCAAAAGCCAACCACCCCTATTCAACAAACTCAACAAACTCAACAAACAACAAGATAGAGTATAGGTCACGATTCTTGTTTAACACTTTAAATTCATTGTTATAATTGTGGTGAATTAAGACATTGGGCTAATACGTGTAGCAAAATAGAAAGTTATTTGAGTAATAATATGTTAATAAAAGAGCCTGCATATGATGTTGTCGATCTTATATATGATGACTCAAATAATAGTCAAGAGATTCTGCATGGAGATGGTGGTGCTAACCTAGTCATCTGAAAAAGTTTTTCAATTCCCAGTAATGATTCAAATGAAGATCAGTTTCACATCAACATCTTTCACTCGACATGCATCATAAAAAATAAGGTTTGTAACTTAATAATAAATAGTGAAAGTTGCGATAATATAGTATTTGCAAAGATAGTAAAGAAGCTCAAATTGAAAATCATGAGCCACCTTATGCCTTATAAGATGACTTCGCTGAATAAAGATACCAAGGTAATTACGGATAAATGATGTCTCGTTTTATTTTCTCTAGGCAAGAGATATTTTAATAGTGTTTGGTGTGATGTGGTGTCTATGAATACATGTCATTTACTATTAGACATGTCATGACAATATAATAAAAATATTATTTGTGACAAATGACAAAATACATATACCCTTAGTATAAAAAAAAAATATATAGTAATGGCACCCATAAGAGGAGATGGTTGTTGAAAGCAAGAATAAAAATACATTATTTTTATCTATAATTATAGAGAAAGAAGAAAATGAGGTGGTTCTGAATAATATGAACAAGAGTACAATACGGAATGCATCATTAATGATTAGTAATGATTGTTAGCCTATCTTATTTAAGTATGTGTCGAACAAGTCAAATAAGCACAAGGACACTAGCATCGTTTTAAATGGTTGATAGCAACGACAACGTGATGATGAGAGTTTGAGGACGAGTTCTTTTAAACCTAGAAAAATTAATGCAGAAGGATTTTTAGGGAAAAAATAATTTTTAATTTAGTTTTTAAAAAATATTTTTTTATGGTGATTTTTTTTGTATTCAGTTTAGGAAACCAAGCATTGCTATTGATAATTTTAATTTTCTTAGTTTGTTTAGGATTTTTATTATTTTTCTTTTATTTTTAGGTTTTTAAGTTTGTTTTTGGGCTTATTTAAGATATTATAAATATCCTAAAGAGATAAACCCTAATAGAGTTTTCTTTTAAGTAATAAAACTACTTAAAAAGATCAATTAAAAGCTTAAGATTTGACAAAACCCCTCATGTTAAAAAAAAATCACATAAACCTTATTTTATTGCCAAATTATTATTTAAAAATGTAGTTATACTAAAATCTTTAAAGAATTAGATAAAAATATAAAAAGGGACATTTTTTAGTACAGAAACAATACCAAAAAAGGACCTTTTTTATTACAGAAACAATACCATTTTTTTTCTTGTTATTGTTATATGCTTCTACCTTTGTTATAATATATTTTCTCTAAATGAAAAAAAGGGGATAATAATGGTTTTTTTTTAAAAAAAATGATGTGGGTAAATTATAATGAAGTATTGTGAAATTATAGAGATCAATTAAAAGCTTAAGATTTGACAAAACCCCTCATGTTAAAAAAAAATCACATAAACCTTATTTTATTCCCAAATTATTATTTAAAAATGTAGTTACATTAAAATCTTTAAAGAATTAGATAAAAATATAAAAAGGGACATTTTTTAGTACAGAAACAATACCAATTTACTATTTATCTCCAATCTTTTTTTTTAATATTGTTTTTCTAATTTGTATTTTAATGATTTTTTAAATTGTTATTGAGGATATTTTAGATATAATAGAGAATTTAAGCCGAATCTTCAAAGTTCCATGGCTCCTTGGAGACACTAGTAATTCGAATCATCACTCGATTGTCGGGATGGTGATACAGGAAAACTGAATGTACAATGCATGCAGAGCATTCTCCAAATAAATAATTATTCTACAATTACAAACGATGTAGTAACATAAAGGACAGATATATGATCACCCTCCTGTCAAGGTAGGTTGTTCTGTTTAAAATTATACCAGTGGTGATTGTTTAAAATATTTTTTTTTATTTTTAAAAATTATTTTTAACATCATTACATCAAATAATTTAAAAATATATATAAAATTTTTTTTAAACAGATGTTTTTAAAAATTTTAAAAACCGGTTAAAACCCACCTATGTAAAGGAAAACAGGAACTTAGCAATGTCTTTGAGTGCTTGAATTATGAGAAACTTAGCGGAGATTTGTCTTTCAAATTTCCAAAGAGTGATGAGTTCTCTAACTGGGCAAATCTGCTCCTCCGAAAAACATGTCAAAGTACAATGGGTGTTGCAAATAGTAGGGAGAAAATATAATTAACGTATCGCATAAAACATGTATAATTAGTCAAGGCATAATTATATTAAATAATAATTAATCATGCTTGTTATTTATTATCTTAAATGTACCTTAATTTCATAAATAATAATGAATAACTCAATGTCCAAGTACAAAACTACTTTTATGAAGATCAACAGAATGGATTTTTTTTTTTTAGTGAATTTAATTTGAATATCAATAAAAAAAGATTTTTTTTAATTATTTTATTTATTTATGAGTATTTGAATTATCTTACACCGTATCTTAACTAACTTTTATAAATTTTAAAATTAATAATCAGATAAATTTTTATTAATTACCAATATTAATAATCATAAGATTCCAACCTAAAATCACACAAAAAACACAAACCTTTTGATATTAAATTCTTACCACTGGCCACCTATAAATGGTTGTCCCTGGCCATTTTAGTCCTTCATGTGGAGGATGAACACGTTTCTCGACAAGCAATTGTTCCCCACAATAATGATATTATCTTTGAATGTGAATATCATGAATTATTTGGTTGCTAATATAGTACCCAGGCTGTCTAAGGCTCATGTTTCAACAAAGAACTTTGTTTTTAAAGAATAACCGAGGCCATAGAAAACCCCGCATACAGGCTAATTATATTCTAGCCCAAGACACATT
Organism: Populus euphratica; assembly: GCF_000495115.2. Lineage (NCBI taxonomy): Eukaryota > Viridiplantae > Streptophyta > Magnoliopsida > Malpighiales > Salicaceae > Populus > Populus euphratica. Next base: position 124,752 of record NW_011499995.1, on the reverse strand, counting down.
CGTGAAAAAACCCAAATCAGTCTAAGAATTTTATGACTTATTTATTTATTATTATGTTGATGAAACCAATTTGGTGTGTTACTCAAATATCATTTATTATTATGTTGATGAAACCTAAATAGTGAATTACTGAAATTTATGACAGTCCCTTTTTCTCTTTAATAAAGAGATTTTTTCTTAGATTTGTTTCAAAGCAAACTATCAATTGATTCCGTGGGGAAAAAAAGCTCAGATTCTTCTCTAGTGCCTAAGAAGCTGCATCATTTTAATACATTTCAGAGTTTTCTCCTTGATGCTCTCTAGTACATTGACAAGCTCCATCAAATCTTGCCTTCTGGATCTCTTTACTGAGTTCCTCAACTATAAGAATGGAATCCAACAAAACCGTTACAAAATTAATGCAGTGTTTACCGTATTCTTCTTTGAACTGCAAAATGACTGAAGATATTTTTCATCAATTGTGCCAAAACCAGATAGTTTGATTCCCAAGGCTTCTAGCCTACGGATATCACGTGGAATAGGAGATTGCCAAAGACCATCCCACCAAGCTGGAGGGAGAAGTGGCGTGTGAGCACATTGGTTGGACTGGTTTTGGCAACTCAATGGACCAGCAAACCTGTTCCAAACATGTCCCCAGCCAACCTGTAACCTTAAACCATCTGCTAGCAAATTACTTTGGAAGCTGCTTAAGAACGAAAAACTGGAACCATTAGAGTTTTCTTCTGCAAAGAGAAATAACCATCAAGTTACAGAAGAGTATATTTAGAAGGATGGCCCAAATAAATATATTAGATATAGGAATCAAGAGTAAAAGAATACCAAGGTGGTTGGCCGCAGCCAGTGCTGCAATTAACTGAGCATATGTAGTCCCAACGCGCCTGTGAGCCCCAGAAACAACAGCATGTTTCGCCCGTGAAGCAAGGAAGAAGTCCACAAATGCAACCCATCTGGGTGCAGGGCCCCAATCCTTTACCCTAAATTCTAAACTATGGGATGTATTAACAGCGCGGGAGATATTTCCTTGGAAATGCTTATAATCAAAATGGAGAACCTGAAAAGGTACATCTGAATGAGATCACATGAAATGGAAGGTTTTAAAGGTTTGAAAGATGCTATCTCAAGATTTTGAATCAACTCAATCAGTAGTGGTGCAATTAACCACGCATGTATAGTCCCAACACACCTCTGGAGCAATACAGGTTTGAAACCTTTATTGTTCAATTATCAGCATCAGAGGAGGTGGGTATGAATAACAAAAGGTTAACACTTTAATAAGGTTAAGCTGATTATTGAACAATAAAGGTTTCGAAAGAACATCAATAGATGGCATGTATTCTAATATCACGGGTGAAGAATTGCCATTGACAACATGATCTAACATGTTGAGTTAATTACCTCTGCAAATTCACTTATGTTTGGAAGAATGCTTTTTACAAAAGAGGGGGTATCTGTTACTAAAACCACTCTAGGTCTTGAAATCTGACGTAGCTTGCGCAGAGCTCTCCTGATGCAGTTCAATGCAGCCTGTGGAGCTCTCACAGACCTGCAATACAGGACCCAACTTACATAATGACACTAATCAGTTCAAAATTCAAATTATATCCTAAGTACATCAAGATAATTCTTGGCATCCGAAGAATATCTTTTTGTCTGCATGCATACAAATATTTGTGTCCGTGTCTTTTTGATTTGTGCAAATTAACATACATGGCATATTTCTGTCTTTTGAAGAAGAATTTCCAATTTCATGGTCCACAGTGTTACGAAAATCATTTGTTTTTTGGAATCCATGTTACTTGAACAAAATCCACAGTAATCGTATGCACAGATATCTTTGTTTTTGCTCAGGAAAACATTGTAGATGATGCATCTCTGTTTTCAAGTTGCAGTTTATCACGTGATTGCTCATCTGAGGGACTTCCAGATGCACCAAAATAAGCCATTGGGGGTGGGTGGGTGGGGGAACCACTCACTAATGATCATTAAACACTACATTTAGCTCAAATAATGTAGTTCTCAGTTAAAGCTTTAGCGGTGATTCCAGGGCAAATCTTTTCCAAGCAACAAGTATCTTATCAATCACAATGGGTTAAGCCTGCATGTCTTCCGATTCAGGAGTTCACAAACAGTTATTTAGCAATACCTGTTCATAAGCATCCGCATGTGCAAAGAAATATCAGGATCCACCCCATCATGAAGAACCCAATTGACCACTTCCTCAACAATTTCTGAAGGCGATATCAGAATTCTCATCAGCTCCCCAAAAACATTTGGGCGCGCCTGGAGCTGTTCAGGTTGTCCAAACAGTTTAGAAGCAACATTCCTCATCTCAGGGTGTACATTCTTCAAGAAAAATTGACTGGCCACAGCATCAGTTGTGTTCTGAAACCTGCAGTCCAGTAGTTAGTAATCAACTAATAGCACCAAGAATGAGTAAATAAATATCAAAAGAAATTCTCATTTTACCATATGATAGGCTGGTCCCATTTCCTCCAATTGCTACAAAGCACATTGGTTTTCGTTGGCTTCCCAAAATCATCAATCCTCATAACCAAATGCCTTTGATAATTCTTTACGCAACCATTTCTTCTCCACAGATGCTTAACTTCTTGCATCGTAAAGGAATGATTTGAATACGAAATATAATCCCCAAAAGGATACTTACCCCTGAAGGATAAAAGTAAAGTAAAACATCAATCACCACTCCAACAATACAAGCCACTGGTGATAATTTTGACAGCAAAAAGAAAGGGTAAGTGAGGATTGAGAGAGAAAGAACCAATAATATGCCTGGTTTGTCCAATGATCAGCGAACGATTCAGCATTACGCTCAATGCTGCAGCAGTCAAGATCTTGTACATTTCATTCCCTAAACCTGCCTCCGATGCTTTCGCCAACACAAAACCGTGTCTGCAAAACTGCTCTGCTGGAAGATCTCGCACTCTTGAAGCCCCTGAAACCAACAAACAAAGCCACCCAAATTCGTTGCAGCAATTTTTCAACAAAATATAAATAAATAAATCTCAAGAAACAGAAACTGTACCGTTTGAGTCGAAGTGGTCGGCGATAATGTTTCTGACTCTAAGACTCTCTTTCCAGACACGGTCTCCTTTGAGGTTCTCGCCCATTTCTTCAACAGTAGCGCACGATTTCGCTCCTCCTCCAATACTTCTCGCAATCACCGGTCCCACGGAGGAGCTTGAGCTCGATTCTTCTTTGATATTTGGGAGAAAGCGAGTAGGTTCAGGTGGATCAACGGATTTCAAAGTGAGAATTAGCAAGCCTAATCCAGTGAAAATGGCTATTACAATGAAAAGAGAGTGTACGGTCACTCTTCTCCTCCTTGATCCATGATAGTAATAATGCTTCATTTTTTCCCCTTAATATTATATTTTTTTATTTAATTTTTTTGATTCATCGTGATAATACTTTGGGAGTTTTGGAGATATTGAGGAAGAGGAGGAGCACGCTTTTGTCGGTGGGGACTGGGTGGCTGTGGCTGTGGCTCTGCTCTGTTATTGTATTGTTTTTTTCCCCGTATACGCGCTTAACTGCTAACTGATAAGATGAGCTCAGATTGAAATTAATTACAATGTTTTTCAACTTTTTACTACAAAATCTTTCTTAAAAAAGAAAAGAAAATAATTTTATTATTATTATTACGATCAATCAATAATAATGATTGATGGAAATAAGTGACTTCAGCGTTATCATTTTACATCAACCTATCACAAAGCACAAATGTTAAAATCACGCACAATGAAAAAAATTACAAAATCCTTCTCTAGTGAGAATAAAAAAAATGCTTAATCAGTGCAAGTTTTATGAATCTTTTGATACGTGTAGGTTTATATATTAATTATTTAATTATATTTTTTTATTGATTTAATTAGATTCTTTTATTATATTAGATTCTTTTATTTAAGAGTTTATTGAGTTTTTTTATTACATTAAATTATTTAAAGAGTATTTTTTTATTAAAAAATAATTTTTTATATTATTTTAATACATTGAAATCAAAAATATTTTTTAAAAATATATTATTTTAATATATTTTTAAATAAAAAAACTTTGAAATGCAATATTTACTGGAGTCTCAAAAAACAATTAACGAGTCCCACAATTTTTTTATTTCTTTTTTAATAAAAAATTAAAATTAATAAATATATCCCATTAAATAATTTATTGTAGACTTTTTTTTTTGCTTTTATTTTTTTTACATGGTGATTTTTTCTTTTTCTTTTTTTTTTTCTAACATTGATTTTTTTTAAAAAATTATTTTTTAAAATATTAAATTAGTTGAGAATTAGCTATGTAGTTATTTTTTAAAAAATATTATGGATTGTTACAATATTTTCTAATATGATTTTTTTTCTTTTTTTTAAATTAAGATTCTTTTATTTAAGAGTTTATTGAGTTTTTTATTACATTAAATTATTTAAAGAGTATTTTTTTATTAAAAAATAATTTTTTATATTATTTTAATACATTGAAATCAAAAATATTTTTTAAAAATATATTATTTTAATATATTTTTAAATAAAAAAACTTTGAAATGCAATATTTACTGGAGTCTCAAAAAACAATTAACGAGTCCCACAATTTTTTTATTTCTTTTTTAATAAAAAATTAAAATTAATAAATATATCCCATTAAATAATTTATTGTAGACTTTTTTTTTTGCTTTTATTTTTTTTACATGGTGATTTTTTCTTTTTCTTTCTTTTTTTTCTAACATTGATTTTTTAAAAAAAATTATTTTTTAAAATATTAAATTAGTTGAGAATTAGGTATGTAGTTATTTTTTAAAAAATATTATGGATTGTTACAATATTTTCTAATATGATTTTTTTTCTTTTTTTTAAATTAATTTTCATTAATTTTATTTTTTTCATATTGAGCTGGTTGAGAATTTAGCTTCATATTAAAAAAAAAAATCATTGTAGATTGTTATAGCGTTTCCTCCATATGATTTTTTTTTTTTGCTGTAGTGTTTCCCCCGTATGGATTTTAATATATTTTTAAATAAAAAAACTTTGAAATGCAATATTTACTGGAGTCTCAAAAAACAATTAACGAGTCCCACAATTTTTTTATTTCTTTTTTAATAAAAAATTAAAATTAATAAATATATCCCATTAAATAATTTATTGTAGACTTTTTTTTTTGCTTTTATTTTTTTTACATGGTGATTTTTTCTTTTTCTTTTTTTTTTTCTAACATTGATTTTTTTTAAAAAATTATTTTTTAAAATATTAAATTAGTTGAGAATTAGGTATGTAGTTATTTTTTAAAAAATATTATGGATTGTTACAATATTTTCTAATATGATTTTTTTTCTTTTTTTTAAATTAATTTTCATTAATTTTATTTTTTTCATATTGAGCTGGTTGAGAATTTAGCTTCATATTAAAAAAAAAAATCATTGTAGATTGCTATAGCGTTTCCTCCATATGGTTTTTTTTTTTTGCTGTAGTGTTTCCCCCGTATGGTTTTTGTTTTGCTGTAGTGTTTCTCCACATGGTTTTTTTTAATTTTCTTTGTCAAATTTATTTTTTCAATATTGAGTTAGTTGATAATTTAGCTTTAGATTTAACCATATGTTTTTTTTCTATTTTTTTCTTTTTTATTTTTTTCTAAAATTATTTTATTTTTTATTTTAAAAAAAAAAATTGTCGATTTTATTTTTTTACTATTGAGCTGGTTGAGAATTTAATTTTTTAGTTTTTTCTTTAAAATATTGCGGATTACTATAGTGTTTTTCCATATATTTTTTTAATGATTTTTTTATTTTTTCAGAATTATCTTTGTTGATTATTTTTTCATATTAAGCTAATTGAGAATTTAACTTTGTAGTTCTTTAAAACCCCGTGGATTGCTACAGTATTTTTCCACATGTTTTTTTTATTGATTTTTTAAAATTATTTTTATTAAATTTATTTTCTTCATATTAAGCTAGTAGGGAATTTAGTTTTGTAGTTTTTTCTTTAAAATATTATTGATTACTATAGTGTTTTCCCATATAGTTCTTTTTTATGATTTTTTTTCTATACGGTGTTTTTCTAATTTTAATATTGAGCTGGTTGAGAATTTAGTTTTAACTTCCTCACAAGTTTTTTTTCCCATTTTTTTATTATTATTTTTTGCTTTTTGTTCCAAAATTGTCTTCTTCTTCTTTTCATTTTTTTGTGTTGTTTTTTTCAGAATTAATTTTTTTAATTTTATTTTTTTAATATTGAAATGGTTGAGAATTTAGCTTTGTAGTTTTTTTCTTTAAAATACTGTGGATTGCTATAGTGTTTCTCCATATAATTTTTTTTATTATTACTATAGTGTTTTCCCATATAGTTCTTTTTTATGATTTTTTTTCCATATGATGTTTTTCTAATTTTAATATTGCGATGGTTGATAATTTAGCTTTAACTTCCCCACAAGTTTTTTTTCTCATTTTTTTATTTTTACTTTTTACTTTTTGTTCCAAAATTGTCTTTTTCTTCTTTTTATTTTTTTGTGTTGTTTTTTTTAGAATTATTTTTATCAATTTTATTTTTTTAATATTGAAATAGTTGAGAATTTAGCTTTGTAGTTTTTTCCTTTAAAATACTGTGGATTACTATAGTGTTTCTCCATATAATTTTTTTTAAGATTTTTTTTAGAATTTTCTTTATCAATTTTATTTTTTTTCATATTAAGCTAGTTGAAAATTTAACTTAGTAGTTTTTTTTCTTTAAAACACTATAGATTGTTATAGTGTTCCCCCCACATGCTTTTTTTATGATTTTTTTAAATCTTCTTTATCAATTTTATTATTTTTAATATTGAGCTGATTGAGAATTACAACTTTAAAATTCCTCATGAAATACTATAGATTGCTATAGTATTTCCCTGCTTGGTTTTTTTTCCTTTTGTTTTTTCTAATTTTTTTTAAAATTATCTTTGTTGATTTTATTTTTTAAAATATTAAGCTGATTGAGAATTTAGCTTTATAGTTTTTTTCTTAAAAATATTATGAATTGCAATCATTTTTTTCCATATGATTTTTTTTACAATCCCATGACAACGAACAAGCATGCATACTAGAAGCCCGCAGTATCATGCGAACATGACATCTAGTTATAATCTAAATTGAGTGTACAACTCTCTTAAAGTTAAAAATCCATAAAAAGTACAACTAAATTCAAATAAAAATCATATAGATAAAACCCATAAGTTAAACCTAACTCACAAAGCCTAATAAATAAATAAAACCAAAAAATTTGTAGCTTCATTTTCTCGTGAAATTGAATATATAAACCAAATGCGATTGAGCTCCATCTGATCTAAAAGGAAGAAAGAAAGAAAAACCTTCAAACTCTATGGTATTTCAAATAAAATTCAAGCTTACATTAGTTTTCAAGAAAGAGCCAAAATTTCTTATTCATTAAATACCGATAAGTACCAAGATTTTAAGCTACCATTTTTTACTGAATAGACGCATTTTAAATTTTGTATTTAACTAAGAATTAGTGTTAATGAACCAAGTTAGAAAATAATATAGATTATATCCTAAGATGTCACTTAATAGTTTAAGTTATTGGGTTAAGATGGTTCTTTGACATAGTAATAGAGTCTTGATGATCAAATGGTCATAAGTTCAAATCTCACCATCTCTATTTATTTGATAAAAATCAAACACAAGGTAATGTATGTCTATGCAAGTTTCAAACCCAAATAATTTTTACTTAAATGGTGTGTTATAAAATAATATAAAATATATCCTGAAACCTCAGCTAACAGTTTAAAATATCGGGTTAAAATAGTTCTTTGACTATGATTGATAAATAGGTTTTCTCCATGTTTAAATTTTGGGATTAATATCTAGAAAATTTTGTTAAATTTTCCTAGATGTGCTAAGCTTAAGGTGATGTTGGGATGCACTCTTAAAATTATAAAAATAATAATTTAATCTTAGTTAAGATACAAGTTAGTATAGGAATACCTTTACCATTAAATTAAAATTTTCTTTCAATTGTCACTTTCTCTTTAACTTTACATATTCCACTCCTAGTTCACTTCCTTTATTAACCAACAAGAAAACCTATCAAAAGTTTATAGCTTTGATTTTAATTTTTTTGTTTTTCATACTTTATATCAAATTAAAATGTTAAACTAATTAAAATTCATTTTTATTGGCTAAAGTTTTACACGTAATTTTAATTCATTGACGGGTATTCTTTTTTTAGTTATGATTTGTACAACAAATTTAAACACTCATGCCATTTTCACATCAATAAAAAAAGTGCTAACATGTGAAGAGGAATGGAGCAAGCTAGAGATCATTCGAGAGAGCATCTTAGAACATTGAAAGATATGGAATATGTATTTTTTTTTAATAATATGGTATTATTTTCTAATTATTTAATGATATAAACAAACCATATAAGTATAAGATTTGACTAATTATAGTTGCTTTTTTTAATTATCTTCAAATTTAATTATCCAGTAAGAAATGCCAAATTAATTTTTTCTTCGATTCTTTTGTTACTATAGTAGTTTTCTCTACGGATCTTCTCTCTCACATCCTTTTTTCTATAGTGCATGGAAACAAAAATGAGGCCAATTTAATTGTTAAAAATATTTTTAATTATTGAGATAATTTCTATTTATATGGGAGATTATTATAAATTTATTTAATTAATATGATTTAAATACAATTATGAGTGAATAAAAAATTAATCTAAAAACATTCTTTGTTTTTTACTTAAAAAAACTATTTTTTCATAATTAATTCTTAATCTATAATAGCTAATTAAAAATTAAAAATGATGAGAATTAATTCTTAGTGTTTTATTTTTTTTGTGCTTGGGTTTTTTCTTTCAAATATAGAGCTTAGGTTCATATTTTGTTAAAATATATTTGAGTTTTTTTATTTTAATTCAAATATCTTCTTTATAAGTGTATCTAAAATAAGATGGTGTCGTGGAATATTGAGGAGAAAGTTTTTCCTAAATGTATCTTATTCATATAATTCCTTTGTGATCCTTTTAATTTTTTATAGAAACTTATTTATTTAAAATATTATTCACACAATACTACTTTTATATACGATACAGTTCACATATGAAATAATGATAATTGAACAAATTACAATCAACAAAATAAGGCTTAACTTAGTAATCCAAGAAAAGAAAAAATTATTTATTTTATCTTTCATAGTTTAAATATTTGTATTTATTCAATTGATTTATTTCAATTTTTTTTATTACTTGCTTATTATAAAGCTAAAGTATTTATTTATAAATATTAGTATCAATTTTTTTTATAGAATATATCATGTCTTATACTCAAGACTTGGTTGTGTCAACTAATATTGCTTCGACAAATACTATTTCGGTAGTGAGGATTCCACCATCATCTTTTGTTGTGCATGGTGAAAAACTTGAAAAGTTTAATGGATTAAATTTTAAGAGGTAACAATAAAAGATTTTGTTCTATATGATTACATTGAACTTGAAAAATTTATTGACTAAGAAAGCACAAAAATCATCATAAAATGAATCTAACCCTACTATTATAGTGGTTGTAGATGCATGGAATCATACTAATTTTATGTGTAAGAAATACATTTTGAATAAGTTGGATAATAGGATTTACGATGTGTATAGTTTAATCAAGAGTATAAAAGTATTATAAAAAGCTTTAAATAAAAAGTATAAAGTTGAAGATGTTGACATAAAAAAACTCATAATGGATAGATTCTTAGATTTCAAGATGGTTGATTCAATAACCATAATAAGCTAAATTCAAGAGTTTCAACTCATCATGTATGATATAAAGTATTGGAGGTATGTCTCGAAGTGAGTCATTATAAGTGGTTACAATAATTGAAAAATTATCATCATCTTAAAAAGACTTTATAAACCATCTTAAACATAAACACAAGAAGATGATAATTAAAGACTTTATTTTGAGGTTTACAATAAGTTATCCAAAAATAAAAGCCAACTCATTGGTGCCCTAAAATCAAATGTTATGAAACAAGTGGTAAAGTTTATATATATAACTTGTTATAAAAGGAGAAAGAATTGCCAAAAAGTTCAATGCCAAGTGCATTATTTGTAATAGACCAGGCATTTGGTTAAAGATTGCAAAAATAAAGATGAGGTTAGAAACCATAAGAAAAGGATTGTTTAAGCTAACGTAGTCAAGGTTAATCATTTTATTAATAAAATCTTAAAAATGAACATATCTTGTGGTATTTTTAGAGTCAACTTGAACAATAATCCTAAGTAATTATGGGTTGATAGCAGTGCTATAAGACATGCATGTGTCTATAAAAAGATGTTTTCCACTCACAAAGAAGTGGATGAAAAAAACCTATACATGGAGAAATCATAAATCTTCAAAGTACTATGTGTTGAAAAAGGTCATACTAAAAATAACCTCCTTACCCTTAATATATATTGTATGTTACTGACAATAGGAAAAAAAAACTTAGTTTCTAGCTTATTATTAAGCAAAAATAGTTTTAAGATTTTTTTTTTAGAATGATAAATTTATATTCACTAAGAATGATATGTTTGTAGGAAAAAAGTATCTCTATGATGACCTATATAAAATCAATGTAATGACTATTGTAAGCATTGATGATGATGATACGATTATATGTTCTTCTTATTTGTTTGAGTTTTGTAATATGTGTTATGGCATGTTATATCATATGAATTATAATTCTATGTAAATGTTAATAAACCATGAATTATTATAAAGAATGACTTTTGAGAAAAATCATAAGTGTAAAATTTGTGTAAAATAAAAATTAACAAAACCTTCTTTTTAAATAATTGAAAAAAATAATGAATCTCTAATTTAATTCACTTATATATTGGTAATTTGAAGTTTGTGCAAATGAGATGTGAAAAAAGGTATTTTATTATTTTTATAAATAATTGCACAAGATATTGTTTTACCTATTTACTTAGAAGCAAAGATGAAACTCTTAAAATGCTTAAACACTACAAAAATGAAGTTGGAAATAAACTTAACAAGAAGATAAATATGAAGAATACAAAACACTTGATTGTGCATCAAAAGTGTCATTAAGTCTTTTATTTTACATATATATTTATTATTTTTATTTGGTTGTTTTTATAATAATTGATGTGTTTTTTAGTAATGAAGTTTGTTTTAATGTTTCGATAGGTTTTTGAAGCTTAAATGAATTAATTCAGAAAATTCAACGTCGGAATTCAGAACAAAGAATTGAAGAGACATTTAGTTGAAGATTGAAGCAAATCTTGGTTCAAATAAGTGCTCCAAATTTGTCCCAAAAATCAATTCTATTCCAATTCTAGAAAAGAATATCATATGATTTATTTCAAGCCCAAACTTGCCTTATGTTGTGTGCAAACTTCAACCATTAAACACTCAAGGTTTCAATGTCAATCTTAGCCCAAATAATAAGTACATTTGTATACTTATTTGATGCTCAAATTCAGCCCAAAAATCAGCCCCAAATCAGCCCTAAATCAACCCCAAATCAACCTTCAAATCAACCCAAACACAATCCATGATCTTACATGTCCACACAACAAATAACAATTGATTTATTTTGGGCAATCCATTGATCCAAGAAGGCAAGCACATGGATGGAAAGCTGGAGGGGATATTTTAACATTATTTTGGGTCAAAAAGAAGAAGGAGACACCTCATAAATGAGGAAGAAAAACGTGCACCAAAGTAGTTGTAAAGCTGTCTTGATTTGATTTTTCAGAACACCTTTCGGTGTTTTGCCCATAACTTTTGACTCAGGTGTCCAAATGAGCTGTTCTTTAATGATCTGGAAAGGTGACAGAATTGCCTATAAATATGTCTCTAATAGACTTCTCCAAAAAAAGCTTCTAAGAGGGTCGAATTGCTGTCCAAAGTTAGAGTCAGATTTGTGTCCGAATTTTTTCTGAAATTGTATTGTGTTCTTCTTTATAGATTTCGGTTCTTTAGTTTGTAAAACTTATTTTTTCAGTTGGATTCAAGTTCTTTCATGTTTATTGAAGTGTTCTTATATATAATCATGGTTGGCTAAACTCTTTCTTGGATCCAAATCAAGGATAATGGTGATTGAGGTGAGTTCTTTAGGATATGAATGAATCTTAATGTTTATCTTCTTATTTTCTTCATGAATGATTTATTATTGTAAAGAAATTTTAGAAATCATTTAGGTAATGTTATAATCTTGAATTTTTATGCACAAACTTTAGTTTTGGTATAGAGATTGCTTGATTCAATGTCTTACTTAATATGAAAGTACTTGTTCATTCTTAAGCAATAATCAATCTTCATCTTTCTAATCTTCATTGTAATATCTTCTGATCTAATATCACCATCATTGATATTAGGTTGAGTTATCTTATATATGTTGAAGAAATCACCAATACATCACCATTAAAATTGATTTGGACCAAGACTTACTTTTCTTGTCATTTAAAATCTATTTACATTTTTTTTTTATCTTTAAAAACAAATCCATCAATTATTTTCAACCAAGTTATTGTTAATTTAATTTCTCTTGAGTTTTTTTTTGTTACTTAGCTTAATTTCCAGATCTAGCTCTCTGTGGATATGACCTCGATCTTACCGAGTTAATTGCTACATCGCACACTCGTGCACTTGCGAGTTAAAACAAGTCGATCATAAAAAGCGGTCAAGCAACACTATTTAGTGAATTATATTCTCAAAATAGTATTATTCATCAAACAACTACTTTTTATTCACCATAATAAAAAAGTGTTACAGAACTTAAAAACCAAATATTAAAAAAATGATAAATATCATGTTGATAAGTTCGGGTGGATCTCAAAACTTGGGAGAGGGGAAGAAATTTTAATTGTCACTTCACACAGTGCCCAAAAAAATTTAGAAAAGACATCATATGATTTATGAAAAGGTAGAAGACCTTCTTAAAAATATCTCAAAGTATAGGGATCCTAAAATTATAGATTGTATTTTTATTGGACATGCAAACAATAATAGTGTATATAGATTTATTGTACATAAGTTAAGCATTGAGGATATTCATTCAAATACTATTATTAAATCAAAGAATTCTATATTCTTTAAAAATGTGTTTCCATTAAAAGAAACAAGAGAAAATTGTTTTTTTAAAAAAATAATTGAGACTAGCTCAAGTGATCATTATCAATCATAAGATCATGAAATTGAGCTTAGAATGAGTAATAGAATGAGTAACAGGACAAAAATAACCAAAATATTTGGTCTCGTTTTTTCTACATACTTATTAAAAAATAAATCTCGAATATACTTTGAGACAATATTTTATTCAGAAGCTTCCTATTGAAAAATATTAATAGATAAATTAAAATCATTATGAATAATCATACATGAGAACTAGTGACTTTTCTTTCACAAATAACCTATTAACCATAAATGGAACTTCAAAATAAAGATGAAAATTAATGGCATTATCGATAAATATAAAGATAGACTTGTTGTTAATGATTTAGACAATAAGAAGGTGTGAAATATTTTGACATATATTCATTTATGTCAAGAATAACTTTTATACAAATGTTACTATCTATTGTAGTTATTAATAAGCTTAAAATACAACAAATGGATGATCAGGTTTACATGGAACAACCCAAGAGGTTTGTTGTCAATGAACAAGAAAATAAAGTTTGTTAGCTTGTCAAATTATTATATAGTTTGAAACAAGCACCTAAATAATGAAATAAAAAACTAGATTGCCAAAGGTTATGTCATTGTATGTCTCTATATGGATGATTTGTTAATTTTGAATAATAATGATCACATGATTAAATTTACTAAGAAAACATTAACTAATAAGTTTGACATAAAAAGCTTGGACATTACATATATCATACTAGAAATATAAATTTCTAGGATATTTGATAGATTGATATTGTTGTAATCTTATTATGTTAATAAAATTCTTGGCAAAGTTTCTAAAGGTGACTACAACACTATTAAAACACAATTTGATATAAGTGTATACCTATTTGCGAATAAATATAAAGGAATAAATTAATTAGAATTTTCTCGAATAATTAGAAGTCTAATGTATTTTATGAACTATATAATGCCTAATATTGTTTACCCGATAAGTAAACTGAGTAGATTTAAAAGTAATTTAAGTATGGATCATTGAAAGGTAACAAAAAATGTATTTAAATATTTAAGAAACATCATGGACCATAAGTTGTACTATATTGGTTAACTAGTGGTACTAGAAATGTATAATGATGCCAATTGAATATCCATTACTAAGAATTCAAATCCCCAAGTAGATATACATTTGGTATAGAAGTTGTATCATGGAAATCTTTCAAATAAACATGTATTGCTAGATTCACAATAAAATTAAAGTGATGGATAATAAAGTTTTAAAAATAAAGGTTTCATTCTCAATAACAATAAAAATTTCATTTCTTTAAAATACTTTAATAAGTAAGTATTCTTTTTTGTTTTAATTCAAGCATTGCTATTTTTATTATTCGTATACATGCTAGGACTTTGATTTTATATATATTGCAAGTTTAAATATATGCTTAATATGCATAATAATATTCTTTTTATTATATCTACATTGAAAACATATTTATCTTGAATTTTATTTTGCATGTTTATATATTTAAAAATATATGCATTCTAATTTATCTTAAATAATTTTTCATGTTTTGTATGCTTTTGTTATGATAAACTAAATATCCTAGCTTATAGTCTAATATAATACAACATATTTTGACAACATGTAAGGTAAATGAAGGTATTTTTATATATAATTTTGGTAAAAATTATTTTCTATGTTTGTAATTTTAAATTGTAAGCTTGACGATATATAGGTAAGTTGCCCTATATAGAATGTTTTGTTTTTTATATTATTTATCTATAACATTTCTATTACATTGTACAGAAGACATCTCTTGAATTTGTAAGATGAAAATAAGGAATTTCTAATATACATGTTTATAAACCGGAAAAAAAATTTAGTCAAGTCAAATAAATTTATTGATGAAAATTAGATTAAACTAAAATCTTAGGAATGTATTTTACAAGCTTGATTTGGCTTGCTAGTATACGTTAAGGGTTATATATATATATTAGATTTAGAAGTTGTTGTTTTGAAATTTTCTTTATTTTCATTGTTATTTTTTAATCCATTTCCTTTCTAGCTAAGGCTGGTTTAATTTATTTTTTAAACAATTTTATATGCTTTTAGTATTAAAATTATTGACATTTATAATTTGCTTCTCTTTACAATTTAATTATAAATTTAGAGTTTATAAAATCCTAATTTCTTTTTTTTTTTATTATAAGCTACATGATCAAACTTAAACATAGTTTTTTAAAGAAATGTTTCAGTCATTTAGATCCCGCTCGGGACACGGTGCAAACCATGTTTTCAAAAGTTTTGATTTTTTATTAAAAATAATATTTTTTATATTTTTAAATTATTTTGATATATTAATATAAAAAATAATTTTTAAAAAATAAAAAAATATTATTTAATACATTTTTAAATAAAAAAAATACTTTAAACCATAACTAGTAATATAATCTCCAACAAAATATTAAACATACCCTAAAAAACTGGAAATGTTCAAGCTGCTTGGACCCATAGCTACGAAATTAGCCTAAATCGCATGCATCCTCAAGATTGAAGATGGATTGTCCAATTGAATTGAGAACTTCATAAATATAAAAATATTTCATCTCTATTCAAATCAATCTTTCCTTTGGAATTTATTCTGTATTTTTCAAGAGTAAATAAGAATAGTAAATATTTTATTTATTTATTTATATCAAATCCATTTTTTTATATTTTAGAATTGAAAGTAACTCTCTGTTTTTCTTTATAATGTTTTTTTGCTTTTTTTTCTTTAAATTTTAACGTGTTAGGTTTTTTAGTCAATTATTTCTGAATAAATCTCAAATTCCAATCTCTTTTTTTATATTTAAAAAAGAAAATACTTCGGTTGCTATCTAAATTGGCACAGCATAACACACCCTAAAAATTAGCAGAAAAAATAGAGAAGAAAAGATTATCAAGGTCGTGGGAAGCACACACAAACACAAAGGAGGATCTTCTTTCGTTGTTTTTTTATTTATTATTATTTTCTTTTAATTGTTTAATCCAGTCAACGGTCAACCATTCCAAATAGATGGATAAAATACACCCAAGATTTTCTCTCATGTTTCCTACAGAACATTTGTGTCCCTTCATTTCCTTCCAGCTCTCCCCAGCCTCTCACAACAAAGACCATTTCAATAATTCATTCCCCACCAAAAAAGAAAGAACCAAAAAATACGTTGAAATTAGAAACTCACTAAAATTAATGCACGTCCCTCTCTTTCACCTTCTTTCTTCTTGAAACCCCCTCCCCACCTTGACCTTTCATTTGCTTGTTTTTTTGTACCAGAACAATGGAAAGAGACTTGTCTGAAAAACATCCGCCTGAGAAACAGCTTTCTAATAATTCATACGGTTTTGACAACGAAGAAAATGCCACCAACATTACTACCAATCCCAATGCCAATCATCATGATCAACCTGAGACTGAAACCTGCGATCAGTTGGTGTCCCAGTCACCTAAAGCAGGGGTGAAAGTGGAAGAATCAGACAGTACAGGTCATGAGATCGAGGAAGTTTTACATGAGGAGAAAGAAAATGATGAAGAGATTGGAGACATCTCTCCTCCTGAAATTCATTATACCCTTGAAACTGTGTCTCAAGACATTGATCAGTTTATTACAACACTGTCAGCCACTCCGAAAGATGCAAAAGAAACAATTGTAGAAGAAGAAAAGGAAGAAAAAGATGAGAAGGTGCCTATGGAGATTCCCGTGTTTGTTGAGAAATTTTTGGATCTTGTTGAAGAAAAGGTGGCGAAACATGAGTTGACTGAAGGGAAAGGGAAGTGGGGTCAAAATCCTGAGGAGGATTCGTCATTTCTTGAAGCTGTGAATCGGATTTCCAAGCTAACATCTTCCCTTGATGGATTGAGATCCGATCCAAATCGTGCAGCATTGATTAGCCGCATTGGAGGGATTCAACAGCGAGCAATGGCATGCTTGGAGGATGAATTCAGGTTCACTCTTGAAGATATTAAACACAATGATCAAGATCCTAATACTGATGCAAAAGGGAAGCAACATGAAGCTGACCGCTGCGTACTGCCAGAATCTGAATCAGCAGAAACTGACAACTTCTTAGGATATTCTGATGATGCTGTTTCAAAACTGAATAGAATTGCCAAGGAGATGATTGGAGGTGGATTTGAATCTGAATGTTGCCATGTGTACATGATGATTAGGGGGCAAGCATTTGATGAGTGCTTCACCGAGATAGGATTTGAGAAGATCAGCATTGATGAGGTGCAGAAGATGCAATGGGAAGCTTTGGAAAGAGAGATCCCTTTATGGATCAAGGCCGTCAAGGAATATGCAAGCATTTACTTCGTGAAAGAGCTAAAGCTCGCCGAGGCTATTTTCTCCAATCATTCCTCAATCTCCTCTAGCCTTTTCAGCAATCTTACGCGCAGTGTGTTGATCCAGCTCCTAAATTTTGCTGAAGCTGTTGCAATGACAAAGCGCTCGGCAGAGAAGTTATTTAAGTTTCTTGACATGTATGAAACTCTGCGCGACAGTCTTCCAGCAATGGGGGCTCTGTTTTCAGAGGAATATGAAAATGAGCTTAAAACAGAGTCAACAACAGCTCGGTGTCGGATTGGAGAGGCTGCAATCTGTATGTTTTGTGATTTGGAGAATTCAATCAAGTCTGATACAGGAAAAACTCCAGTGCCTGGCGGTGCGGTTCACCCGTTGACTCGCTACACGATGAATTATCTGAAGTATGCAGGTGAATACATAGCAACTCTTGAGCAAGTCTTTCGAGAACATTCAAAGATCGAACGTGCTGATTCAACAAGCAGGCCACGCTACGAAAGTGAGTCACAAAACTTTAACAATGACAATGATGAAGAAAATCAGTCTCCATTTTCAAATCAATTGGTGAGAGTAATGGACTTATTAGACTCCAATTTGGAGGCCAAGTCGAAGCTTTATAAGGATATTGCATTGAGCTGCATTTTCATGATGAATAATGGACGCTACATTGTGCAAAAGATCAAAGGCTCCACAGAGATCCGTCAAATGATGGGAGATCCATGGTGCCGCAGGAAATCCTCGGAACTCAGGAACTACCATAAGAATTATCAAAGAGAGACGTGGAGCAAACTCCTGGGTTGTTTAGGCCATGAGGGACTGCAAGTGAATGGAAAAGTAATTAAGCCAGTCTTGAAAGAGAGGTTCAAGAGCTTCAACGTGTTATTTGATGAGATCCACAAGGCGCAGAGCTCATGGGTGGTGAGTGATGAACAACTTCAATCAGAGCTTAGAGTTTCAATAACGGCGGTGGTGATACCAGCATACCGGTCCTTCATGGGGAGGTTTTCGCAGTATTTAACCCCTGGAAGACAAACAGAAAAGTACATAAAATATCAGGCTGAAGACTTGGAGACTTATATTGATGAACTTTTTGATGGAAATTCTGCCTCCGGGGCCCGGAAGAGACCATAATATTCATGATCTAGCTCCTTTCATGAACAAATTGAGCATTCAAAGGTTAAGTTAAGGATGCAATTTGGAGGAGTTGAAGCATACATTTTGTTATTTTTCAAAGGATTTGCAGTCAATTGTAGCCACCTTGATAATGTAAGGGTGCAACATGTTGTAAGGAGGCCTCTTGTTTTTCTGCTGGAAATGCATGGGTAATGCTAGCAATTATTCATGGAACTCCATCGGTTGAAGTACTGATAACTTCTGCAGGGTTGGCCTTTAATTTCAATTGGTTCCCCCATGTAATTTGTTTTTTTCTTGAATTTTTGTGTTATGAACAACATGATTCTGAATCTTTTTTAACGTTGTGATTCTGCTCGGCTAATTAATTCTTACAATCCTATGTTTTTTTTTTCTTCAATTTATTTTCTTTTGGTCATATTTCCAATCTTCCTTTATTTTCCTTTTGAGTTTATTTGGGACTTGGGGGGCTGGAAATGCAAATGCTGAATTTTTATTTTTATTTTTTATCATTTTTCATGAATATTAAAATTTTAAGTGTCTACCTAATTAATCAAGAGGCACATTAACAAGCTGAATTTGTATTTATGACATTGCTTATATATATATATATATTATATAAATGAGTATTTTATTTTTTATTTTATATAAAATTTTAAATTTAGTATAAGCTGGTGTATAAAAGATAATTTTTCAAATGTAAAATATAAAGTGTAATAAAAAACCTTAAAATGTTTAACCTGATTCCCTTTTTTTTTTTTCATAATACAAGCCACCATGATTAACTTACGTGGGGAAACGGTAAATTCGAGCAGAAAGCTTGGTCATTTTAGATTTTTTATTTTTTTAAGAAATATTTATTTTAAGTAAAACAACCATTATCACAAATTAGTTTTGAAAACTATTTCCTTTGAATTTAAACACTTTTAACAATAGATCCTAGCAGTTTTGGCATTTTCAAAATAAATACGAAAAATAAAAATGATTCGGAACAACTTCTGAATTAACCATATTATCTTTATATTGGTTTAACCGTATAAGACAATGTTTATTATCAAGTAAAGAAATTAAAATAACTCAATGCTAAGTTAAGTCAATACATAAAAAAACTTCTTTTATCTTATAACAAAATAAATTTATTTTATTTTTTTAAAATCAAAATTTAAACTGACCTGTTGCGGGTCTTATAAATATTTTTTTATTAAATATAAATCTTGAAATATGCAATTAAAAAATCTATTTACTTAGAAAGTATTAGATTAATAGAATGTGCATTTAGTCTCAATAAATTATTCCTTATTCGAATAATAAAAATAATAATTTTTATTGATTTTATGGAAAAAAATCTGAATAAATGATACTTATATTAAAAAAAATGTTATAGATAAATTTTAAAAAAACAAACATAAGAGAAGTAAAATAATTTTATCGTGTTTAGAAAGTAACTCATGATATTTTATTAATTATTTTATTTATTTATTTTAAAATGATAAAAACATTGATGAATCATGTATTTTATTTATTTATCTGTTTTTTAAATAATTATAAAAAATAAATAATAATATTTTATTATTTCTTATATATATATATAAATATCTGTTTTCTTTAATAATTTCAAAAAATAACTAATAAAATGTTATATAAACAACGTTAAATTTCATAGAGGTGCGTGCTTGAAATAAACGACGTGGCGGCGAAGATTTGCTCCTACCATGAGCTGGAATATTCAAGCGTGCGCGCGTGGGTATTTGGATATTTTTTAAAGTGCTGTTTATCTAAAAATATACTAAAATAATATTATTAAAAATTATTTTAATATTATTTTAAAAAATTAATATTAGCATATAGAATATTTAAAATTACTTAAAATATATTAATTTAAAATAAATATAAAATATAAAATTTTAATTTTTTTTAAAATACTTTTAAAACATAAAAAACAACAGTTCAATCACACGAATTAAGCAATCACCAGGGAAAAAATATATATATATAGAAACACCGCACCGCACCGCACCGCAATTTAGCGTGATAAAA
Source organism: Populus euphratica (assembly GCF_000495115.2). Classification (NCBI taxonomy): domain Eukaryota; kingdom Viridiplantae; phylum Streptophyta; class Magnoliopsida; order Malpighiales; family Salicaceae; genus Populus; species Populus euphratica. The sequence continues at coordinate 104,121 of NW_011499995.1, read as the reverse complement.
ATAATATAGAAACACCGCACCGCACCGCAATTTAGCGTGATTACTGCAGAAAGCTAAAAAGCTCACAACTAACTGCCTCTCTCACTTTCGAAACACAAGAGATGAGTGGTGAGGGGGTCTTAAAATCCAATTCGCGCAGTTACATTAATAACCATCTCTGAGCTGAAGAAATTTTGAAGCGCTGATTCGTTCTAACCGCATTATTATTACCCTATATTACCAGGTTTCTCTTTCTCTCTCTCTTGTGTTTCTTTCCATTTTCTTTTTCTATTTTTTCATTATTTGCTTGAGCTTTTAGGTTTTGAATTAATTAATTAATTAATTTCGGTTTTTTAACCACTTGCTAATTTATTTAGCTTTAATTATAATATTATCCTGCTCTCTTGAGTTTTTCTTTTTCTTTTTTCTTTTTTCGCAAATTGAATTTAGTGGAAAATTTGAAGTTTTGTTTTCGGCAATTGAAGAGAAGGCTGTAGGGTTTTGAGTGGAGAATTAGTTATTATTAACTGAAAGTAATATTTCGTTAATGTAATCAACATTATTATTAAGAAATTGAATATGATATTTTAGGAAAAAATAGAAATTCAGATAGAAGCTTATGACTATATATACTGAATACTAAGATGGAGGAACTTGGTGTTGGTTACTTTCTTAAGTTTCTGTTGATTTTCTCTGTTGCAAATAGCTTGTTTATTTGTTACCCAACATTAAATATTTTTTTTGAGATTTTTGGTTATAATCTGTTATAGGTTGCGTTGCCAAGGACAAGTAATTAATTTCTCTAAAATCGAATTTTCTTCTGTTATCATATTAGTATTGTGGGCTTTGAGTTTTTTGTTTTACTGGATCCTTTTAAAGTTTGAGTAATTTATATGTAGAAAAGCTTCGTGTCTCAAGATGTATGGGCAATATGGAGTTCCTGTGGAAGGTGTTCTATAGTTTTAGTTGTAGTTAACTTATTTGCTTTGGTGTTTAATTATATGGTGCGTGGTGATATCTACGGGTTGTGTTTTAATTTTTTGCTGCAAAATATTGAAGTGGGATTAACAGTATTTCTCTGTATTTCTTCTCTTATTATGATTTCTAAGCTTTTAAGGTCAAGGTCTGCTCTGCCATTTGCTTCATTTGTTGGGACAATAAATGGGAAGTTCGTTTAATCCTCAGATTTTTGTGGAGAAGCTTGCCAAGCTCAACAGTACACAGGCAAGCATAGAGAGTATCCTCTTTATAGTGTTATCCAATTAAACTTATGTCACCAATCATGTTTATTCATTTCTGTTAGAAAGTTTTGCTGGAACCTTTTAAATTTATAGATTTTTAGCTTCTGTTATTGAAGTCCAGTTGGTAATAACGTATGGGTTGTCACTCTTTTCTAGAACTATGCCTTGTTATTGAGGTGTATCAAGCAACAACTGAATTCTCTTGGTGAGGTTGTCTAAGGTAAAAGTTAATTCTGGAGATGTTTGTCCTGCTATAACCTATATTATATTGCTGGTTGTTGCATATTTTCTTCTTGGTTCAAGTGAAAAATTCAAATGTTGTTTTAATATTCTTTTACTGTATATTTTATTGGTATGTATTTAGCTGTCTGTCTTTCACCATCTTATGTAACCTGCAATCTCCAATATGTGGTGTGACTTCTTCATTGTTATCCTTGATTTGCTAAGCTCTATCGCATTGGTGTATCTTCCATATGAATAAAGCAAAACAGGTTGTTGAAACATGGGCCAGACAATTTCATTCTTCTCCACGTGACCGCAGATTGGCCTTTCTATATCTGGCAAATGATATATTGCAGAATAGTCGTCGAAAAGGTTCAGAGTTTGTTGGGGAATTCTGGAAGGTTCTTCCAGATGCTCTTCGTGACATGATTGAAAATGGGGATGAGTTTGGAAGAAGTAATGCTCAACGATTGGTACTGGATGCTCACCTGTCTTATATTTTCTGTCTTCAATTACCTTAATTGTTTGTAGTGTTTTTTCTTTTTCATTTTGTCGTTTTCACATGAACCAATCTTAGATTAAGCTCATACCACTTATTATTTGCTGGAAATTGCACAGCATATATTCTATTTTACATGGACTTGTGTTAGGATTTAAACCAATTCTACTGGTAATTATTATTATTATTATTATTATTATTATTATTATTATTATTATTGTGTGTGTGTGTGTGTGTGTGTGTGAGACTGTGGAAACATATAGCGAGAGCATTATGGTGATTTTTAAACAAACTAGCTTGGATTAAGTTTTAGAAGCAGAACATTGTTCCAACTAAGAGATAGAGGCAGATTGAATGTAGTGCTGGAATTGGGTGGATGTCAATTCTTGTATATATTCACTTGTCCATGTATTACCTGGAATGATATATTTGGAGATGGCTTATCCAAATTCTGCTGATATCCTGTGGGAATATACTGATCGAAGAATATTTGAGGAATGGATTCACTTAATTGGTTGAATCATATTTTGCCTTTATCTTATTAACATCTCAATTATAGTCAGTCCTTTGACATGAAATTTATCCACATGGGGAGTTGTATGTAGTATGAAGATGAAAAATCATGAAATTGCTTTAAACCAAAACAACACGGGTTTCATCTTGTCAAAAAGAACTCTGAAACCATCAAGAACCAACATTGACAAACCTAGAGATCTTCATCAAACATGAATCTCATGCAATTTCAGTTCTCAACATGATTGGAATGTAGATACATCAATATCTACATTGAGCTAAGCTAGTTTGAATCCGTAGGACTAAATGAGGTGGGGCACTGTCAACAGTCTGGTTTTGATGGTTTGGATATTTCATTTTGGTTCAACCATGCTTGCCATGTTTGATGAGATTTGCTTTTGATTGCATGGTCTTATGTATTTGTTCTTTTGTTCTTGAGTGCTGAGGTGCTCTTTAATTTTTAGACTTAGGATGCTTATTTTGCCTCTGAAATTGCTGGGAGAATAACATTCCCTGAATTATGTGTTAAGTATTTTTCAGAATAACATTGCATGCAGAAATTTACATATGTACTTGAATTTTTTAGCATCAACATCTGCCTATATTGCCAAATTTAAATACTTCTTATTACTGCATTTCTGTTGTCTTTACATGCAGATTGGCATATGGGAAGAAAGAAAAGTTTTTGGTTCCCGAGGGCAAATTCTGAAGGAAGAGCTTGTGGGAAAGCAAGTGGAGAACAATAATAGAAATGGGAAGCATATAGGAACCAAAATGGTAAGTTGAATTTTCTATGCTGATTGCATTCATCATTGGTGATTATGCTATATTGCTATTGTGTTCCTTCCGATAACTTCAATTGTTTTTCTTCTTCAAACAGAAGCAGCCTACTGGAAGTGCAATAGACAAGATAGTTGCTAGTTATCATGTTGTTTATGGTGGCCAGATGGATGAAGATGCTGTATTTAGCAATTGCAGGAGTGCTATCAGTTCCCTTGAGAAAGTTGATAAGGAGATCGGTGGTGATTTTAATTCAGGTAGTAGTTGCATTTGGCATCATCTTTCAGCCACGGAATCTAGTCTTTAAATGTTTCTACTTACAATAAACGTTAATCAGACAATCAACCTGTGTATTTTTCTATAACTTTCTGCAAACATATTTATTGCCTTTCTTCATCCCTCTGTGACTAGTCGTGGTGTATCAACTCTTTTCTGTTGAACATTTTTGTTGCCATGCATTATTTATTTGGCATGATATTTATCTCGAAAGTTTAAGCTTATTGCACATGCATTTTGATGTAATAAGAATAACTAAAGGCAAGGAATAATTAATTTGTGCATCTGTAGTATTTATCATGTTCTGCCTGAAATTTTGAAAACGTTCCTTTAATATTTACTTTGCTCCATCCCTTTAGCAAGATGTAGATGAGGTGTAATTATTCAAAATTATGATTAAAAAAGCCCTTCTAGTTGTCCCATCTCTTAAAGTTTATCTAGTTGTCCATGAAGTCTTGCTATCATCCTTAACCATTCTTTCTGTTGAACAGGGCAATTCCATGGAGCTGCATTTGTGGAAGAGCTGCAGGGGCAGCATGCTATTTTGAGGGACAGCATTGAACAACTGACAGCCATTGAATCATCAAGGGCAAGTCTAGTGTCTTATTTGAGAGAAGCTCTACAGGAGCAGGTTGGTTGATTAAATTGTTCTTTAGTAGCAAATAATATTTTCCATTATAATCAAAAAGAATCTGACAGCATATTAAACCGGGCATTATTTTGTGGCAGGAATCCAAGCTGGAACAAGTCCGTCATCAGCTTCAGGTGTGGTACTTATATGCCCTGTTTTGGTCTGTTATTTTTCTTTCTTATTTTGAACAACTCCTGACATGATGATAAATTATAACCGGAAAATAGGAAGTTCTATTTTCATGATGACTATAACCACAGTTTTTACTTTATGATATCCTAATAATAAGTAGAGATATATGCTTGATTGTAGATCATTCGTTCATTACATTTGTAAAATGATTGTTGATTTGTTTTCCTACTTTTCTATAGGCTTACATTATCAAATATTCTAGACAGTGCAAACATACATGTTTACCAAATTCCTAACTCCACTTCAACTAGATTAACCTCCCAGCCTTTTAATCTAATCTTTTGAAGGCTGCAGGCATTAAACTTTAGATTTTGCCTCAGTTTCATGCATTCAAAAAATTTGATGGATTGGCAGTTCATAGCATATTATATTCTCTCTCCACAACTTTGTAATCAGATCTTTTTAAGGCTGTCAACCTTAAACTATAGATTTTGCATCAGTTTCATGCATTTTAAGTTTTTAATTAGTTAAATGATTTGACTTTTTCAATCAAAAATTTGGTGAACCACTTTGTACAAAAAACTCAAAACACCTCAATTCCAAAAACTGGATGATTTCTCTTACTTTCAAATATTCATCTGTCAAAAGTTTTCTTTTGTTGCAACCATTTCTTTGTTATTTTACCCTCACTATGTATGGCTGTAGGTGCAAATTCCAACATTTACTTTGGACAATGCACTGAAGTTGATTCCTTCATAGTATGATTTATGATGCTTTGTCTTTGTTTCTTTAAGTTCTGTTGTATTGCCTTTGATAAAATTTTGAATTTCAGCTTTTGATTCTGTTTGAAATGTGAAATTTTATGCGACTTTTGTACTGGTCAGATAAGTATCTACATTGAGGTTATGGATATCTAGTATGCAGGGTGCTTTTTTTTTCCCCTTACTTGCTATGAAGTGTTTTTTTTATTGCTCTTAAACTCGCGCGCGCGCGCGTGTTATGTGTTCATTTGGTATGGGCATGTGTGCAAATACAAACCTTTTCTTTTGATTGAAGTTTCTAGGTTGATGCTTCACAGCATGAGAGGATAAAAGATGGCTTTTCGTCCCCTTTTAAGTGGTGATGATTTAAGTTCAGAGAATTTAAAACTTCAGTTTTCGAATTTAAAAAAATTGTGGAAAAATAGGATATGATAAGTGTATGCTGCTTCAAATAGCTTTCTGTTGGAGTATATTTTCACTCATACCAGCTCCAAGCATGTTTATAATCTCCTTCCCATTTGTATTGTTCTACAGGCTGCACATTCCCATTCAGAACATGCTAGTCGCATCACCCAACAGTTGTTGCATTCTAACAATGTTCCATTAGTGGCTGAGCAAAGTGCAAAGGAAGCTAACACCTCCATGGTACCTCAAAGCTTTATAGCTGGAGACAGGGAACAATCAGCTCCATCTATGTACACCCAGCAGGTATCTTTTCCTGAAAACACCAGCCATGTTGAGGAAGATCCCCGGAAGTCTGCTGCTGCTGCTGTGGCAGAAAAACTAACTGCTTCAACATCCTCAGCCCAGATGCTTTCTTATGTCCTGTCTTCTCTTGCATCTGAAGGTGTCATTGGCAATTCAAAAAAAGAATCTTCTAGTGATTACCCTGCTGAAAAACGGGCTAAGCTCGACAATGATCAGCCTTATATACCAACTCAGAACCCTTCACATCTTCAAATTCCCACTTTCCAGCATCCTGAGTCTTTCCAGCAGAATGTTGCAGGTAGTACCCAGCAGTCAACTCCAAACAACCCACCACCTCCCCCATCATCTCCTCCACCACTACCCCCACCATTGCCACCTATGCAACCATATTCCATGCCCCAGTTCATGCAGACTGCTGGGTCAATAAATGGTGTACCGTACAGCTATGCCATGTCGCAGCTACAACCACCTTCTTTGGCTGGGTATCCATCAGCTGGAGCTCCAATGACCGGCATGGCCCCCTTTACAATGCCTCCAGCTAATACGTATCCAAGTTATCAGGGTTCAGATGGTAATTTGTACACCCAACCATCATCCATGCCAATGGCACCAATTTCCCGGCAATAGAATGCTTCTTCGTGGCTGCTGGCAATGTAGGTGGTTTTATCCAGAAAACATTAGAGATTTTCAAAACTAATGTAGCTTTTTGTCATCCCGATCCTTTCTGGGTTTTGTTCCTTTGGTTATACACCTAATTAGATCTGCACATAGTAAGTGCTTGTAACTTGCATGTTAATAGCTGCTGTTGGAAAAAAATTTATTGGGTTGTTCCATTGAGAAATAGATTTGATTACTTTATCAGAGCCATTATCTAGTGGTGGTTGCTGCGGGGAGAATGAGTCAATCCTTTGTCTGGCTGGAGTGTTTCTTTAATGTGTGGTTAAGATGGTAGATTTGTGGCTTCCTTTCCTGCTGCTGCTTGGATTGGATGGTTATGCCACTTTGTCCAAAATTCATTCGGGATTTTATAAATCATACAGGATTCCAGTATTGGGGTTAGTTCCTACCGACGTGAGCCATTGGCGTCTCATTTTCATCTCTGAATTAGCAATATCTGCAACATGGCTTCGTGTTTTAGAGTAACAAGTTGTTTTTCAGGATTAGTTCTTTGTCTCTTGGAACAATCGTTGAAGCACTTGACTTTGGTTGTTTTTCAAAATTAATTTCACAAGGGTATTAGTAAGTGTACAAATCCTTGATATACCTGACGATAAAATCAATATAACAACCAATCGAAATGAAAACGATAAGTTAAAAATCTTGATGCTGTTGGAAGGCAAAGGGCGGTGGTGATGAAACCAATCACATGTACATGACGTGTCTCATGGAAGGCAAAGGACGGCCTCTGTATACGAAGGAAGAAAAAGGAAACACAGTTAGCATTTGGTTATAACAGTAAAGATGCAGATACTGCATATAGAAATATACTAGTTAGCTGGTCATGCTACGTCGCGGGAGATTTTTTTTTTTTTTTTGCATAAAAAAATATAAGAAAAAACTAAAATCTAATAATATTATACCTACCAGCAAAGTTAAATTCAAGGGCTTTGAATCTTATTATAATACTTGATTTCAGAATAATATTTGTATTATTAATTATAATATAAATAATAATATTAATAATATTATTAAATTTATATAATTTAAGTTTAAGTTGATTTTATAACTCCAGGTTTAAGAATCTTAGATTTCATTATAATATCAAACTCAAAAGTTTTGAATAGGGTCTAGCTATAAGGTCGTATCATAAAAATATAATAACTAAATAGAAAAAAAATTTAATATTAAAAGATAAAATTAAAAAAAAAATAAAAAATAAAAACAAAGCAAAATACTATTTTAATAAATAGTGCTTTGCAAGGAGGGGTATAGTAAAATCCCCTCATGATATCATAATAATCTAATTAAAAGTAAAGAAAATATATCATAAAGTTTTATTCTCAATCAAATCGATATTAAAAGATGAAATTGAAAGAAAAAAATAAAAAATCTGAATTAACTAGATTAACCTGCCAAACTAAATTAACTCATCAAATTTGAGATCCATGTCACGAGAATATGATAACTAAATAGAAAAAAATTAATATTAATAAACTAAATCAAACAACAAAAAAATTAATTAAAAAACAAAGAAAAAGGCATAAAAAACCTATAACCAAAAGGCATCTGTTTTTCACTGTGGATTTGCATAGTATAATCCACAATGAGGAAAAAAAATCTATAACTAATAATACTTTTTTAAAATTTATTAATGATTAAATTAGCAACATTTATTATTATAATAATAATAATATTTATAATATCAATATTAATATTAAACTTGCATGCCTCGAGTTTTAATCAATCCAACTGTAACGCTAACGCTAGGCATAAGAGCCTTGGACTGTCTGCAACACCAGATCCAAGAGCCTTGAATGCGGCTCTGACAGTAAGGTCGTATCATGAAAATATAATAACTAAATAGAAAAAAAATATAATATTAAAAAATAAAATTAAACAAAAAAATTAATTGAAAAGGAAAAAACAAAGCAAAGCATTATTCTAGTTAATAGTGCTTTGTGAGGAGAGATGCAGTAAAATCCCCTTATGAGATTACAATAATCTAATGAAAAATAAACAAAATAAAATATAAAATTTAATTTTCAATCAAATCGATATTAAAGATAAAATTGAAAGAAAAAAACTAATTAAAAAAAATATGAATCAATTGGCTTAACTTACCAAACTATAACTAAATAAAACAAATTAATATTAATGAACTAAATTAAAAAATAATAATTAAAAATATTTTTTTAAAAAAAAGCATTAATATTTTCAATGTGGAATGCACAGTGTAATTCACAGTAAAAGACCGATGCCTTTTAGTTATAGTTAATTTGATGAATGTATAAAGATAAAGATATAAAAATAAATTTGTTTTTGAGATAATTTTAGAGTAATTTTTTTATTTTCAAAATTTAAGGTACAAAGAGGACATATTTTCAGTTATTATTTTTTATTCCTAAAATATCTTTGTAAAAAACTCATTATTTCAAAATTCTTCAAATAAGATATGGAAAGATTAAAATGATTATTATTATAATTTTAAAACCTAACTCGATAGTCAATCCAAGGGAAAACCCGAGTCATGAGTCACAAGTTAGGTTAACCAGGGATAGTTTAAGAATAAAAGTGATTATTATAATAATTTCAAAACTCAATTTAGTAGTTGACTTGGTTAAGGCTCACATATTGAGTGGAATTGAGCATTAACCCAGATCAATATAAAAACAAAAATGATTATTATTATAGTTTTAAAATCCAACTCAGGGGTTAATCTGAGCTAAGACCCTAATCACATGTCAAGAAGGTCAACCCAAATTTACCCGGGTCAATATAAAATAAAAGTGATTATTATCATGATTTTAAAACTTGATTCGAAGACCAACCTAGAGCAAGACTTAGGTTAGGAAGGTTAACCCGAGTTGACTTGAGTCAATGTAAAAATAAAAGTTGTTATTATTATAGTTTTGAAACCCGATTTGACGGTCGACCTGGGGCAAAACCTAGGTAGGTCACGGGCCAGTAGAGTTAACATTGATTGACCTAAGTCAACATATAAATAAAAATTATTATTATTATAGTTTTAAAACTTGATTAGGAAGTTCGACTAAAGGCAAGGTTTAGGTAATGACTCGAGACGGTCAATTCGGATGACCTAATTTATTTTTGTAATAATCAAAGTAACCTTGTTTTCACCTTTTTTTTTTTCAAAAAAGTCAATAGATTTTTGATTAATTCAGGTCAAGTCAATTCTTTTTCTTTTCTTTAAACTCAAATTAGTTCGAGTCTCGGATCAATCCGTCAAGTCAGTCTTAGTTTTATAACTAAGATTATTATAATATTATTAATTTTAATCAATATAAACTAAAGTAAAAATAAAATTAATTTTTTTTTAAATATATAAGTTTTACAATAATACATATTAAAAAAAATAGATATTTTTATTATAATAAAAGTTTAATCATGTAG
>NW_011499995.1:67528-94265 GCF_000495115.2 Populus euphratica | reverse complement strand
TAGGGAAAGCACTATAGTTTTTCTCACAAAATACTATGGATTACTATAGTGCTTCCCTATATTATTTTTTTTACACATGGTTTTCTTTTCTTTTTTTTTCTTTTTATTTGTTATGATTTTTTTAAATTATTTTTTTTATTATTGAGCTAGTTGAGAATTTAGATTTGTATTTTTTTCTTTTTAATTTGTTTTTCTATGAGGTTAACATGGTTTACTAGTTTGTTAAGGTAATTGATATTGCCCTAATTTATGGATTTGATGATTTTTTTTTAATTTAAGCTGACTTTTTTTATAGTTTATTTTTTCTCACATTATTGAAAACATAGTTTTAGATTAAAAAAAAACTATGTCATTAAAGTTTATGAAATAACAAAAATTAAAGGATGTGAGGGAAATCACAGTTCACCTGACAGCTATCACAATATGGATTCCAATAACAATCCATAGTGTTTTGTTTTTTTCTTTATTTTTTTATTTTTATTATGATTTTTTTCAAATATGTTTTTGTTAATTTCTTTTTTTAAAATTAAGATGGTTAAGAATTTAACTTTGTAATATTCTTCTTTTTATTTTTCCTTTATATGAGATTAACATGGTTTACGAGTTTGCCAGGGTAACCCAGGTTGCCCCAATTTACAAGTTTAGTGGGTTGTCTTTTTTTTTTTAATTAAATTTAACAGTTTATTTTTTTATCATATAATTAAAAAAATAAGTTTAGAGAAAAGTCATGTTATTAAACTTTATAAAATAAAAAAAAATTAAAGGTTGTGAGGAAACCATTGTTTATCTATACACATTCCATTGTGAATGACAATAGTAACCCATAATATTTTACTTCCTTTTATTTTTCTTTATGTTTTTTAATTTTTGTCATGATTTGTTTTTCAAATTTGTTTTTTTATTTCATCTTTTAATATTAGGATTATGGGTGAGCAAAAAAAATGAAAAATTGACTAAAATGAGATCATTGAAAAAAATAACTGGAAAAATCAAATCATAAAAAAATTGATTAGAAAAATTAAAAAAATATTGTTCGATCTGGTTTTGGTTTTAAAAGGTTGAAATCGAATAAACTGGACCATCACAAACCGGTTCAAATAAAAATAAAAAAATGGTGGTACTACAAATATCTTTCCAAACTCATTTACCTTTTAGTTTCTTCTTCTAATCCTAGCAAACCCAACCCAACCGCACCCCTCCCAACCGACTAATTCCTAGCTGCCTTAACCTTTTTTGTTTATGCTAAGAAACTAAACTCACGTCCTAGCTGCCTTTTACCTAGCGCCTCACTGAGATTACCGGATCTTAGCATCCTAAAAGTCTCTTTTTGTTCATCTCTCTATCAGAATAACCATCTCTGGATCTTAGCCAGTATTCTTCATGCATTTCCTCTTGCTTCCTAAAAGAGAGCTAGTTTGAAGGGAAATGAACGTTGAGATTTTAGATATAATCAAATATCCATCACAGAGGAACACTTATTGGATGGTTTCATGGTAGCATGAGATGCAAACTCAATCAACTAGTTTTTTCTAGTTTTTCCCTTTCATTAATCGAATGGAACTAAAACTGGTCAGTATGAACCGATTTTGATTTTGATTTTCTTTATAAAAAAATTAATTTGGTTATTTTTTTAGATGACAACCAGACCAAACTAAAAATAACCACCCCTAATTAAGATGGTTGAGAATTTGAATTCATAACTTATTTCTTTTTATTATACCTTTCTTTGGTTAGCATGGTTTGCCAAGACATCTTAAGTTGCCCTAGTTTATGAGTTTAGTAGAGAGTCTTTTTTTAATTGAACTTAACTTGTTTATCATCTATTTTTTTCTCATATAATTAAAAAAAAATTCAAAAAAGAAGTTATGTTAATAAAATTTATGAAGTTCATAGATCTATTAACAAGTCTAATAGGTTTAACTTGGTTCGCTAGTCTGACAAGTTTAACTTTTTTAAATTAGTTTTTTTCATCTTTAGATACTGAGTTAATTAGGAATTCAATTTCATAATTGGTTTCGTTTTGTCTTTTATGAGGTTATTATAATCTAAAAAAATATCTTGATATTAGGTTGGTGTTTGATTTCACAATCATTTATTTTTGTTATCACTTAGTTAAATAAAAAATAGATTTAAAAAACAAATTATAATCCCACTATAGTCCATAACCCAGTTCATAAGTTTAGTGTACTTGTCTGACTTACCCGATTCATAGGTTTAACAAGTTCACCCATCAATATGATATGTTTTTTTTATCTTTTAATTGTTTTTAATTTGTTTCTTTTCAATTTCATCATTTAATATTAAATTGGTTAGGAAATTGACTACATTATTGATTTTTGTTGGCTTTCTAGGGATAATTGTCTCAAATAAGAATTTATATTTAGATTGATGTTTAATTTCGTGAGCATTTATTTTTATTATATAATTAAATAAAAAAATATTATTAAATTTAATAAAGAATATGACCTAGGTTGCAGGTGGGCAAGGTCAATCTATTATCATCTAAATATTTTTCTTAAAAAATATATCATCTTGAAGTTTTTTTAAAAGCTAAATTATGTTTTTATTAATCATCAAGGTTGCATTTGGACCTATGAAATTGATCGATTTAAATTGAGCTAGCTATCATATGATTTAATTAAAAGCTTGAGTTAGGCAAAAAGTTGAGACAAGAGGTTTCAAAATTAACCCATTTGATTAGGTTCGATAATACTATTAAAAAATTCTTTATATTTTTATTTTTTTTTAATATTTTAAATAAAATTGATATTGATCCGCGGCAGAGTGCAAGCCAATATACTAGTATTTTATTATGTCTTGTCCATGATAACTTAACAAGATACAAAGACATTCATTTTATGTTGTACATCACTACCAAACACGATTTTATTTTTATCTCATTTTCTATCATGTCTTCTATATCTTTGTCTCTTTTGTCTTGGAATAATAACCAAATGTTATCTTAGAACATCTTCAAGGGAAAATGTCATTTTGAAGAGCTGAATTGATAAAATAGTTTTTAAAATAATTTACATGTATTTTTTTTCTTATATGAACTTCAATAGGAAAAGTGATTTAGAAAATCCAATTATATTTTAATATATTTGATGTTGATAAAATTATTTATTAGTTATAACTAAATAATACAATTTCAATCAAAACTCTTCTTTTACATAAAAATATATTAAATAAATTTTTAGCACTTTTGATCAATATGTAGGAATGACTCTCTAACATAGAAATATTATTTTGACTGTTCAATTTATCTCTTCTCTTCGAATTGTAAAAATAAGAGATGAAAGCCAATGTTTTTTCCCCTTTTCTTTTGACTTTTTATTTAGCTCTTTCCTCGGAGATGCTCTTATACTAAAAACTAGATTATTGCTTATGTTATACTATGGGCCAGATTGAATTTTTTTGGATATATAAAAAATATACAAGTGTTGTTATGTGTTTTTTAGAAAATAAAATAATAAACTACATGAAAATTAACCTGATCGATTAATAGGGTCTAAGGACAACCCAAAAGACCAATAAAAATGTAGTTTTGACTAAAGAAAAAATCAAGATGATATTTAAAAAAAATATATTAAAACAACAACATATTAAATCGACTCAAATCAACTTAGGTTAAATATGTCAAATCCATTACTCGGATCGTCAGACCTTGATAAACCTGTAGAAAGCAAATAAAAAAAATATTAAACCTAATTCTCAATCAACTTAATGTTGAATGATAAAATTAAAAAAAAAATCAACTAAAAAACAAGTCAAGCAAACCCAAGTTAACCTATCAAATCTAGGTCGTGAAACTGAAATAACTCATAGAAAACAAACAAAACAAATTATAAAGCTTAATACTTAATCAATCCAATATTGAAGGACTAAAATAAAAAAATCATTAAAAATACACAAAAATCACTCGAATCACAGACTAAATACATGACCTGAGTCATGAAATTCAAGTAACCTCATAGAATGTAAACTGAAATAAATTATAAAATCTAATTCCCAATTAAACCAATATTAAAGAATAAAAATGAAAAAAAATCAACTAAAAAGGGATAAAACACCTGAGTCAACCAGCCTAACTCGTGATTTAATTTATAAGACCGTGATAACCTAATAGAAAGCACATAAAATTTTATATGAAACTCAATTTCCAATCAAATTAGATTGGAAAAAAAAATCAAATCAAAAAAGATAAAAATAATAATTTGAGTCAACTCAAGTTAATCTGTCAAACTTGGGTCAAGTGATTGGGATAACTCTGTAAATTATAATTATCAACCAACCCAATAATGAAGGATAACAATGAAAAAAATATTCAATTAAAAATGACAAAAAAAGCTTGAGTCAACCTGGTCAACTCGCAAAACTTGCGATCTAAATCTTAAGATCACGATAACCTCATAAAAAAATTAAGAAAAAAAATTAAAACTCAATTTCTAATCAACCTAATGTTGAAGGATGGAGTTGAGAAAAATATTAATTAAAAAAAAACAAAATAATTACATGAGTCAATGTGGATAACTCGTAAAATTCATAACCTAGGTTAGAGATCAGGACAACTCCAGAAAATAAATTGAAACAAATTATAAAGTCTAACACCTAGTAAACCTATTATTAAAGGATGAAATTGAAAGAATTAAAAACAAAATCCTTAAAAGTTTTAAGGACCAAAGTGAACAGGTTTTGACATTTTACTTTTTTTGAGGATGGAATTGAAAAAAAAAATTTGTGATTAAAAAAAATCATAATTTTTTTTAAGAATGTGAAAATAGGTTTTACATTTCACTATATATTGTTACAATGAAATACAACATATATATACATATATATATATATATACATATATACATATATATACATATATATATATATATATATATATATATATATATATATGTTGATTAATAATTGATGCTTTCACAGCATTGCCTGATTCTTGCTCAAGGCCAGCATATTTCTTTGACCGTGTTCCCACCCCACTCTCTTAGCTAGCTTGTAGTGAGAACATAGGAAAGACTTAAAAAGTGTGAGTTCCCATGGTTTTGGGATTGTAACAAAGATGGGGAAGAAGGCCTAAACTGTGAACTAGTTGGAGACAAAAGAGTAATTTAGGGAAACAAGTTAAAATTAATGTCAAGAGACATCTTTGTCTAGCAAGAGACATGTTTGTCTACCTTTTTTATTCTCTATGCATTTGTTTTAATTAACATAAAATACCTGGAAGCTAGGAAAAACAATTGGTTAAAATAGAAGAAACGAATTATGATAAATTTCGGGTAAATTCCCTGTCCTGTTCTATTTCAAGTTTGATGGCCATTGATCTCTCGAATCACAATGTTTACAAATTCAAAATAATAGCTTATACTAACTAGAACTCCCTAACAAGGAGTTGAAGAAAATTTATTCTTTACAAAGCAGTAAATGACCATTTTATTTTGTTTTTTTAACACAATGTTTGGGCAAAATAAATCATTACACTTAGAAAATACCTCTTATGACTAGTAAATATTTTGTTGCTTAAATCTTATTCTATGTTTAACGATTATAATTTGAAATAGTAGGTTAAAAACTATAAAATATTTTTTTTTTAATTAAGATTTGAAAAAAAAAGTTTAGAGTAAAACTACAATGCGTATTAATAGATTATTTAAATACTTTTAAATTTATATTTGGAGAAAAACACAAAAAATTAAAATAAATAGAGTCTCATTGTCAAGTTTTTTTTGGTCAATAAGAAATCGATCCATTTAACTATTGAACTATTATATAGAAAGAAAGATGATCCTATAAACAAAAAGAAAAAACCAAAGACGTCACAACGACACAGGCCTTGCCAAGAAACAATCTCAATGTTCTCTTGTCATTTCAAAACTACAGAGAAAGGGTAATGGCACTTATCATGCAGTCGTGCAACCCGCTTTTACCTGGAAACCACTCCAAAATCCATGTCACATAAAGGAAGGCACGATAACTAGAGGAAAATGGCGTGGTTATATATACATATTATCTCTTTTTAGCTTGATCATTAGTATTCAAATCTCATATCAAATTGTATGTATAAAATAAAATTCTATGAACTCTGTGCTTTTACCATATTAATTAGATGATATTTGATTTTTAAGCACACTAGATAGATTAATCCAGTTTCCATCCATAAAAAATGACCCTAAAACAGGATTATTAGGATTCAACTCTCATTTCAAACTGGATATAAAACTGTCATGATTTTTTATTATTCTTAAGATAAATTATTTGATTTTAATCATATTATACAGATTAATTTAGTCTCCAAACATGAAAATCAACTAAGAAGCATCTCAATGGAAAACACTTTTTAATGTTTTCTAGTGTCATTCCAATGGCTTTCAACTGAACAAAACTAATGAGTAATTAACACATACCATAAGAGCGAGCATGAACAATTTTTACTCTAGTATAAGTTGTATAACATTGGATCAATGCACATAAATTAGGGTTGATTCTGATTATGTCTTTCAAGTATGGCAGAAGAAATATATTAAACAAGAGGAACAGGCATTTCCCTCATGACAATGTCGAAACACAAGGTGAGACAAAAGCACCGTCAGATCCCAATACCGATACAATACGGACTTTGAATTCACACACACACATTTTTTTTAAAAAAAAAGTAAAAATAAATGAGACCATGCAAGTTCAAATTCCTAAAAAATACAACAAGAACATGGCATGCATTGATAACCACGTAGACCACTCAAAGATTACAAGCTGGATTGGAACTTACTCTACTTGAAACTTAACAAGTTTATTCTGTTCAAAGTGAAAACGACAAAGAGGTAGAGGAGGAGGCTAATGGGAAGTGTGGTAAAAAGGTCATAAAAAAAAGAAAAAAAAAAGAAAAAGAGGAAATGAAGGAAAGCAGTCAACGTTGGGCTAACGTAAGCTAGCTGTGTTTGAAGCAAATGTGAGAGACAAAAGGCTGTGAAAAGCCGTCATGTCGTTTGCTTTATTTGCTCATCAAAAAGAAGGTTATGATATAAAGAAGGTTTCGGTCTTCCCTTTAAAAAGATGTGTTTGCGTCAGGCTTTGCTCGGAGAAAATCATAGTTTGTGCATAAAAACATTGTGAGTGGCCAGGAGCACGCCAGTGCCAGCTACCGTGGAAAACTGGTCAAAAAGGGCTATCCAAACCCGCATCACTTGCTAGATCACCTTCCAAAGACCAACTTAATTATTTGATTACTGAAATAAATTAATAATTAGCATGTCTGCAGAGGTAAACTTGATTATATTCTATGGATAATGTGGAATTAATCGCCAGCAATTATTCACTGGCATTCATAACGCTCCATATCTTGGGCTACAAGATTAAGACGGACTCAAAGCATGTTTTATATTTCAATACCATAATGGATCAGTTGATTTTTCATGTTCAAGGTTTGATTACGGTTCAGGATTTGCATGACAAATTAATACATGACACGTTTTATGAATTTTATGATAATTAAGGAAATATTTCCTAATAAATCTACTAATTAACTCATAAGCAAAAATTAAGCTAGCTAGCTTAATAATATCATTAAGAAAACTATATATCATGTTGACATGCAAGCTTAATCGTAGCATGCAATGTAGGTTTAGATGTGTTTTGTTGCATCGATTACAAGCTAGCTAGGCACCAAATGAAAGCAAATGCAGACAATAATAATAATTACAAGAACCTGGCTGCATGGAGACATGGTCTCTCCTTATTAACAATATATTGACCTAATTAACCATTAGGAAGAATAAATATAAATATAACACAATTAGTTTGTCGTTCGACAAGGTAAACTTTGGTCTGAATATATAAAGATTATTTTTAAACCAAAGAATCCAGCATTGTACTAATAAAATAAAACAAGTGATGGATTAACTATGACATTAAATAAGAAATCAATAAAGAGATTAAAGAAGTTGGCCGACATGCAATGCATTAGCCTATCATTTTAACGGTTATCGTGAGCACACCAGGAACAGTGCCTCCGGCTTTTTGCGGCGACATGTTCCTATTCTGCCTTTAACTTCCCCTACACTATTATCACACCTTGTATGTTCTTGCAGCATATGCCATCCCCCCACATTTACTTTAGTTTTTTATTATTCTTAATCATGTGCCATTAACTAATCTGTGAGAAAATATATATATAAAAAAATGGAGTTCGAGTATTGCCTCGATTGGTGCTTCAGCTCATGTTAAAAATTGTTTATGTTATAAGAGTTTCTTTTCCTTTTCTTTCAGAATATCCCATACCATTCATCAAATTGGAGATGTTCATCGTTTGGGTTCATTGCAAAATTTATTTATTGAAGAACGTTAATATTCCTTTAAAAAATCACCAAGAAAATGCTATTCATACATGTATATATGTATGAATTATATATTGGTGAGAATATGTTCTTCTTTTCATTGATTGCTTTTAATTTGTGCATGCCAAAACCAATTAAGATCATCGGGTATGCGGTCCATCAGTAGAAATACAAGCCACAAGAGCCATGCATGGTAACTGCCATGCATCAGGATTCAGAAGCGGTCCTCTCCTTTATGTGATGTACCGATCAGACATACCTCATTGAGACCAACTCAATTTGACTCCCATCTGCTATTTTCCTCGCAGTTTGTTTCGCCCTAAAAGGAAAAGGCAAAGACAGAGATTAAAAAGATGAAAGCGTTACACTCGTAAAAAAAGCTGTTAGGTTTGATCACGCTCGGATATTTATATATATATATCCTATCAGGATGCTACCTCTGCATGCTATTCTTGCCTCGCCTGCCCTTCATGCCAAATTCTAGTACAACCTCTTGCTCATCCTCTTTCTATCCTTGACCGAAGAAAAGTACTCGACATGTATATGTGTGTGTACCCTGGCCGTTTGATTCGGATTCTGATCATAATCCAACGGCTGTTACCTTTGACTAGATCATGAACATAAAAGGCTAAGCCTAGAGATGACACAGCTTTGAGAGTACCAAAGCCACATTTATGGATTCTTATGACATTTTAAGCCGTTTGAGGCACAAAAGCAGCTCTACCAGCAGCACCACTGCATGCTATGCCATGTCCGATCCAGTGTATTCCAGTCCAGGCAGTGTCCACCTGCGAGCCCATGTATTGATTGAAGGAATTAGAAAAATTCCCTCTTGATTTTTTATGGAAAAAAAACAATTCCTGCTCATTCGTATGCGAAAATTAGTGCTAATTATGTTTGCTAATGAGCAACAGAGCAGAAAAGGAGCCACTCCTACAGGCATAATCGAATAATATCGTTTTCTTTTTCTTCACCCATCTTTCACACTCAAAACATGCCCCTTCACCTTGCCTGTGCCCCCCCTTCTCCTTTTCATCCCTTCCCATCTGCAAAAGGCTAGCTACGTGGCCCCCAATACTAAAAGGAGTTGCTTTCATTTTTCTGTTAAAAGGGGCATCCGTACGGACTTATCCCTCCTTTTTAAGCTCAAAATTTATAGTCTATTTCACTTTTTCTTTGGTTGTATTAATGTTCAAACTGATCAGTAAGTAAAAAGGCACATACTACTGTGCTACATTGGACATGCCGCTGCCTAGTACTTGTCTTAGTGTGTAAGAGGTGGCATGCGTATAGATGTGATCCATGTGAACCAAGCATTTCTTGTTAAAAATTCCCTTTGAAAAATTTTAGAACGAAAATTCAAAGTCATAATAATTTAATGCTGGTTTTGAATTATACATGTACCAAATATGATAGCATTTCATAGATTGAATAATAACAATTCAATCCAATACAAAAAAGGAAAAAACATCTAATACATGTCATCCACTTAAAACGAGATATAAAACTCCCAGAGTTAATCTAAAAAAAATAAAAAGTGTAATTATTAATTAACTCAATATTAAAAAATAAAATTATAAAAAAATAATTAATTAAAAAAAATGAACTTGTGTAAATCAAGCATACTCACAATGAAAATTATGTATATCATTAGGTCCTATAAATGTTTTAAATAAATATTATTTTTTATTTAATTATATGGCAATAAAGCATATGAGATTTTTTGTATAAAACAACATATTTTTTTTTACAAATAAAAAAATTATGATAGACACATGGGGATGAGATAACAAAAATAGATCACTAAAAAAAAAGTAGTGAAATTACTTTCTTTTAGGATCGAGTTACATAAAAAAAAAAGATCATTAATAATAAAGGATGAAATTGTATATTTTTTTAACGTGGGACATGAAAGGCATGAAATAAAAAAAAAAAAAATGTTTGTGGATTGACCTGTTAAATATGATACCCAAATAATGGACACAAATTGGGTTCAATGATTTGTTTTATCTATTTTTTAAACCGGACAAAAAATAAGAAGAGAAAAAGAGAGAGCCCAACCGTGTAGGCTTGGGCACTAAAAAAAATAGCTTAGATTGCATGTTTAGACCTGTCTGATTTTTTTAACAAAGTTTCTTGTTGTCTTACTCATTTCTTTTTTTTTTTTAAAGACAACAAATGAAGTACCGTCTACAACAGAAAACGACATGTTGTAAGCTTTCTGTAGATTTCATTAATATCGTGGGTTTGTTTTTTTATATTTCTCAACCTGTTTGTTATCCAAAAAAAACCATAAAACACTCTAAACACTTTGATAAACTTGTCTATGACCATAAAAAATCAATCAAAAAACAACTTAAAAAACTAAAATTAAATCAAAGCCAAGATGATTCATGCTGTCAAATCTATCTCCTTGTGCAAGGAGAAGAAAATACCTAGGTCTAACTCTCTTCATGAAGCAAAACTCATTAACATTAAAATCTTTTTTTTTTACGTGGTTGGAATCATCATTAATGATGAATTTCTTTCTCTCCTCCGAAATCCATTGAGCCCCTCCTTTTTCTCCATAAAAAAAGTATAAAAAAAAAGAGAAAATAAAATTTGGTATTAAAATTGAGTTTTTAAAAATTAAAGGGAATAGTTACCTAATAACTAAAAAAAATAAGGAATAAAATGAATATTTCAAATAAATCTTATGTTCATCACCTGTTTTACCTGTTTTTTTCATTTTAATTATTTATCTTTCTTTTCAATCCTTCCTCTTAAAAAAAACATGGAAATAGGTGCTAATATGAAATCAAAATGACTCAGTTATACTGAAAATAGCTTGAGGATGAAATTGATTATTTAAAAAATAAATTTAAGCTATTTCAATTCTAGTGAATCGTGAAAGGATGGACGTTGAGATTCGCTACAATCAAACTCCCCCTCGACTTAGAATTTTGTTAATTTGCTTGAAAATCAGCTTAATCTGAACCCATTGAAACTAGTCTTAAAGAGAATTTTTTTGATGTTCGTTATAGCCCATAGTTCTGAGCTAGAACAAGTTGGCTCATGCAGAAATAGATAGACCCAAAGTCAATCTGTAGATACACACGAATTCTATGAAAACAAAAGAAATGAAAATGATGATAAATGGCCATAACCTGATTGATACCTAGCTTACTTCAAATGGACGAAGACAAGTCAAATTCTCCCATGGTGTAAGCTATCTTATTTCTCGATACTAATGGGATAAAACTGATTAAAGTATCTGCCCATGATTTTGAAGAAATATTCCCTTTTATTTTGCCTTTAAAGATCTTTCCTATCGAAGGAAAAAGAAACCGTCCAAATCCAAAATAAAACAATCCCCATATAGAATCGAAGGCCATCAGAATATTCATCCATCCATCCATTATTATTTGCTCGAAACCCACAAGTAAAAAGAATATGTGACCGACCCCCTTCAAAATTCGAGCTGATCCATGTCACTCCACTTGATAATCCTCACTTATAAACAAGTGTGCAAATGGAATAAAAAACGAAGCTTTATTCATAACAAAAATTATAAAATAAAATCTAGAGAGAAAAAACATTGTTATTAGACATGGTTCATATCCACTGTAAAGAGGAATCGATCTAGAATGGATCCGGTCCACTCAACGTGTCAAAATGTGATATAATTATCGGATTAAAACACTTTTTTTAAAAAGAAGAAGAAGAAGAATTACTGCTAAACTCAGAATCGAGGGTTGAAGAACAATGGAGAGATAACCTGTAGTAGATAGGGTCCAAAGAGAAGGGCATAAAAGACGCATGAAGGTCACGTCAGGAAAAGGAACAAAGGTTTGTGATAGCCACGTTCCTGCCTTGGGTCACGTCAGGAAAAGGAACAAAGGTTTGCGATAGCCACGTTCCTGCCTTGCTCTCTCTCTAGCTCTTTGCTATTTGATTATTTTGATCATGTAAGAGATGCAGGAGAAGCAAGGCCAAAAGCCGACAACAAGGACGGAGACAGCCGTCTATTAACCCACAACTCCCCTCTGATAAAGCCTGTTCCTTGTGTCTCTCCCCTTTACATGACTTTTCTTTTTTCTTTTTTTTTTAACCCAATGCAAAGATGATGCTTCGGAAATTAAATGCTTAGGATATGATCGCCCATACACACCATTATCTGATGAAGATCTGTTTCACTGCATGCATGTTATGTTTCCCATGGCCATTCGCTTCTTTACTCCACACATTGACCTTCTGTTTTCTCAACAATAAAATAAGCCTTGCTTATCCTCATTTTCACTGTTGAGATGTCTTTGCTGGCTATAATATAAAAGGCAATGATTCTTTGGAATTGTTGGTGATTTGTTCTATATATATGATTCTTTTTATGTTACTTGAGATTAAATAAATAAATTATGTATCTGGAATTTTAGTTTTAATTGTAAAAAAAGGCAGTATATCTTACCAAGTTCTTTAATTTTAAGTATAAGTAATATATTAATGGTCATTTGAAATGGTTTTTAAATTAGGTTAATTTAGCAATATATATTTTCCCCCTCTCTTGGTTTAATTTCAAGATTTTTCTTTTTGTGAGTCCTTTAATTTTGAGATGTAGGATATGATTGAAAAAAATTAATTAATTTGACAAGATGCAATTCCACTTATTTCTATTATATTCAAATTAATTTAATTTAATTTATTTTTTCCCTAATTTAAGTGGTCATTGAAGAGTAAGGCGACACAGATTATAGATAATAGTAAAGATTTTTTTCAAAATGTTTTTTCTTTTAAATTAATATATTAACTGTTTAAAAAATCATGCTGAAGCGACCTTATTACCGAAGACACCCCCTGAAGCTACATTGCTCTAGACAATCTCTCTCTTTAGCATGCGTCGAGTCGCTGACGACTACATGACAGACCAACTTTATCATTACAAAAAAAAAAAAAAAAAACCTCTTCCCTTCAGAAAATAAAGCATTAATTCTGCTTTGGTCCTTACACACTAATTCCGCTGCAGTACTCGTTAGCTTCAACCCTCCACTGTCTCCTCTATAAATAGCACCAAAACCCTTCCTTCACATCTCACCAAAGCTCTCAGTGCTTAACACATCCAATACTCCAAAGCAGCAGTTCTTGTTGTTTCTTGATTCACTTTCTTGCTTTCAAAATGTATCAAACCGAGTCATGGGGGTCTTACATGCCAGCAAGAACCAACCTTGGTGACCCATTGGAACGCATAGGAAGGCTTGCCTCAGAGAATGCAGTGGTGATCTTTAGCATAAGCTCATGCTGCATGTGCCATGCTATAAAGAGGCTCTTTTGTGGCATGGGAGTGAACCCAACAGTGTACGAGCTGGATGAAGACCCGAGAGGTAAAGAAATGGAGAAGGCTCTCATGAGGCTTCTCGGTAGCTCCTCTGCTGTTCCTGTTGTTTTCATCGGTGGTAAGCTTGTGGGTGCCATGGATAGAGTCATGGCTTCTCATATTAACGGTACTCTTGTCCCTCTTCTCAAGGAAGCCGGTGCTCTTTGGCTTTAATTGATGCCTACTCTCTTCGTATTTTAAAGGAAATGACTTCACGTATAGTAGCAAATTAAAGAAAGCAGGGGAAGAGGAGTGGCGTACGTTTCGAGGGTCTCCTCCATTTTGGATACACTAATGACCACTACTAATTATCATCAAATGTCTTAATTTCTGCTTTTAATGTTTTTTCCTTTTTCTTAACCCACATTTTATTTTTTTAATCTGTGGGTCTTTTGGTTTGCTTTGTATGTTTCCCACTCATCTTGTTCTCGAGAAAGAAATGTAATTGCTCCCTCCTCTGTATAGAAAAATGCAAAAAAAAAAAAAAAAAAAAAAAAAAAAAAAAAAAACAAACTACTTGTGTTCCTTACTGTATAGTTAATTAATCCTTCGCTGCTTCTTTCTTTGCAATTTGATCGGACATCCAACCGCTGCGTCTTTTTTGTTCTCTCCAGTTAACAACAGTTAATTTGACCACAGCTTCTTTTCACCATGCTTGGTGGGGGTCTCCCCCAAAAAGTAAGAACCTGGTTTACAAATGTTCCTACTGCGCCGTAGAAAGATCCGTTCCCGGATTTGAGCCGGGAAACTCGCCTGATTAAACCCCACGTTGAAAGGTTCTTATCTTTCGGTGGTGGGGGTGGTGGTGATCATCTATTCTCTGATCACCGTACTGAATGCTACAGCTCTTTCATTGACCGTTGATATTGTCAGGGGCCCTCCCGTTTGTTTTTGAGAGGACATGATTTTTTTATGGTATATCATCAGGGTACATGATTTAACTTTGATCCAAAGGTGCCTTTTACTCCGGTGGGGTACACAATAAAAATGGAGCCCTTGGAACTATATTCACCAACTGATTTTTATTTCCGTACAATTAATTAGGGTCCACTGAAGATAAATTTGGTTTGACACTGTGTGAGATTGGCAAGGACGTGGTTAATTCTAGACGCCGTGTATGGTTGCTGGCAGGGCGGTAACCACGCTGGCGTAATGAAGGAACCATTGAGGTGGTCGGTCGAATCTTGGATAATGTAAGAATTTCATTTGTGTTTTTTAAAATTCCAAGGCGGAGAGAGATATGCTCATTCGGACTCCTGACATCTCGACCTGGGAGAGACCTTAAATGGTTAGGTTAGCCTAGCCAAGTACGGCTAACGCTATCCGTAGTAAAAATCCAAAATTTATAAAAGAAAAACCTATTATTTTATTTTTCCATTATAAGAAGGTGGTCTTTAAGAATGGAGATAAATTAATCTGAAAACATCCCCTATATATGGATGCAAAATATACTGGTCGGGTAATCCTTACCAGATTGAGTGCAATATGATATTCAAGGATGTTAATCAGTGATTTTAGCCGCCGCCGCCTCCGCCTCCGCCGCCACCACCACCACCACCGTCTATTCTCTCTAGCCAGTCGCCCTTAGGACATCGAAAAGGCTAAGGAAGAAGCGGCGGAAAGAGTGAATATATGTGCTGATGCTGTAAAGAACCAGCATCTTTATCGCATCTATTTAACGAATCGATTAGGGCAGGTCATGGCCTTTCGGTCCCTAAGGTATCGCCATTGCTGATTTTGCTAGAAGTAAGATACTGATTTTTCACTAATTCCCTTGTCACTTCTTCACTCAAAAGATCAAATGCAGAGTCATCAAAGCTTTGTAACTACATTTAAGAAGAGAGAAATGGAATGACGGGAAAGGAAAAGGATTATTCTTTAGCCCGTTAAAATGGGCTTTCAAAAACTTCCATAGAAGAGCAAGGACACCAGACCTAGCCTAGTTACAGTACATCCTCCTCCTCCTCCTTGTTCTTCATTCATAGACTGTCAAGTTACTTTTTTTTTTAATTATGTGATTTTGTTCACATTTAAATTTAGCTTCGTCAATTGGTTAGATCAATATTATAATAATTAAGAATATTTTAAAAATAAAAATTTGATAAAATTTCATACAATAAAACATAAATGATAAAATATAATTCTCGTAAATGATATACGATAGATTTGTTGTATTAAAAAAATAACTACTGTATATATATATATATATTATTTGTTTAAAAATCTTGCGTGGGAGATTTTCTTGTGTAATATTATTTTTGAATTATTAAATTCACAATATAAATATTTGTTGTGATATTTAGACAAGCAATAACTTCTATAATCAATTTCTTATTTCTTTTTGTTGTAAAATTAAGTTCACATGATTTTTTTTCATTAAAAAAATATGTCTATATAAAGCAAGTATTTCGTCGACATGTTAAAGATATCACAAATGATTCATCTATATTGATTAATAAAACTATGAGAACTTATATTTTGTGTTTATTTCACTTCCTAAATCTAATTATAAATTTGTAGGCAATCGACTTTCTTTTTTAATGCAGGTATATATTTATTTAGTGAATATTGATGAATATCCTGACAATCAATGTTTATTTGAATCACCTATACTTACCAAATAATTCAAATATTTACAAATGATTTTTTTTCTAAATTAGTTAATAATAATAGTTTTCAACATAAAACTAATTTTATTTATCATTAAATAATAATGGATGTTGTTTAGATTTGACTATTTGTGGACCCATATTGTCAAATTTAGAAATCAAATCGTAAACTTGAATAGTCAAATAGATTGATTTTATTTTAACTAAATAAAAAAAAAATAATAGATAAATCAGATTTTTTAAAATGATTACAATAATATGAGATTTTTTTCCTTAAAAGAGAGTAGACATTGTAACTCAATTCTCACTCCATTACATATTGAACGATAAAATTGGATAAAATAAAAAGAGAAAAAAAGATCTAACTCAACTCAAGTTAATATTCATTTAGTGATTGATATTCTGTTAATGATATGTGTGTTCTATGATATTTCTATGTATTTTTATTTAGGTGTCTGGTGACATAGCTTTGTCATTTGAGTTTATGTTGAAACCTTACAATTAAGAGGTCATTGATTTATAGGAATTTTTTAATTCTTTTGTTTATCTGCATTTTGAACCTTTGATCTTCTTGATTTTTTTGTTTTTTTTATTATTTTAAGGCACAACACTATCTTTTATTTTGTCTGCTAATTTTAGTATTTTTTTTATTAACATGAGTGTTCGGATTATTATATTGACAATCACAGGGCTCGAACTTGAGACTACAAGGGAAGCAAACTCCCTAGTTCCAATTTCTTATCACTAGATTACCTATAAGATAGTTTACTTTTAACATTTACTTATTCATATGTTATGATGCTAACTTGCATTATTTTTTAGGTTGCGGTAATCTGTCAACATTTATTAGTTATTTGTCGAGGATTGCTGCAGTCTTCTCCTTTTCTCTTCTAGTCAGTTAAGACTAATCTTGTTTTATATGCCTCTTTCTTCTTCTTCTTTTTTTGCTCTCTAGCTGGATGTCCTTGATGTTAGTAACTTTTAACAGGACTTTTTAGTTTACGCAATACTTTAATAGTTGTTGTTAGTCTTTGCTCATTCATCTAATATCATGCTTTTTTACCTTTTAAAAAAAATAATAAGTTATATAGAAAACCACCAGTATTGGTTTGTTATTTGTTAAGACTTAGGAAGCAAAGCTTCTCTTCCAATCTATAGGTTAGCAAAGTCTTCATTTTTTTATGAGCTCTTTGTCTTTTTATGGCTCATTCGTCTGATACGATGCTTAATTATCTTTTTCTTAAAAAAAATATTTGCAAGAAACCACCAATATTTGTTTGTTGTATGTTGAAGCTTGGAAGCAAAGCTTCTCCTTCAATCTACAGGTTAGCCAAGTCTTTATTTTTTTATGAGCTCCTTGTTTTTTTGGCTCTTCATGATTGCTTAATTAGTTTCAGGTTAGTTGACATTCGACTAACCTCACATTTATATTTGTTCTTCTCAAGTTTATTTCCTACATTTATATAATTTAGTATGTTGGGATTTTTTGCTATTTAGATTTTATACAAAATAAAATAAAAAATATTATTTATGATGAGAACACCGTTTCCTAAACTCGACTGAGGAAACATAAAAATCCCACCCTCCCACCCCCTAGCTATAATTAACTGTCAACATTGTAAAGATTGAGAAAAAAATAATTAACTGTCAACATTGTAAAGATTGAAAAGATAGAGAAAAACAAGGTTTAAGGCTATCCCATCTATGATAAGAACATTGCAGCTAAACTATAATGCAAAGACTAAGGGAATGAAAAAATAATTCCATCCCACTAAGCAAAAATTAAAAAATTTCTTTTGAAAAAAAATGAATTAATCATACCTCAAAAGACATTAAACCAAGAAAAATTTAAAAATCCAAAAACAGTAAGCAAAAAAGAATCTAAAAAATATATATGCTATATAAAAACAAAGAAAACACATTCGAACCAACTTTGGAAAAAAAGCAAAAGAGATTAAGTAGAATTGAAAAAAAAAACATGCAAACAAAACAACTTCAACAAACAAACAACTTACATAGCAAAATGTTGTCAATTTTTCTTAACACAACAGTTAAGCAAAAACTAAACAAATATGTCAAGAATCCAACATTGTTAACTACTAATACTACAACAACAATATGAAGCCTAACTAAATATTTATGGCCAAGCAAGGGAAAAAAAAGAAATTTAAGAACAAATTGATACCTAGACACTTAGGCAAGCAAGACAAAACAAGAAATTAATCCTTGATAATAATGGTTTTATATGGTATGCTTGTTAATTCATCAACGACAATGTTTATGTTTCTTAAAATGTTAATAAAATGAGTTAGACTTTTAATTTTACTTGCTATTCTTTTAAGTGAGCTTACATGATATACTTTTTAAAAAACATATAGCAAGAGATAGAACTGTTGATGTGCATATAATTTACGTAAAACCTAAAATTACCTGTAATAAAGCGCGAGTAGTTAATCTAATATATAATAAGAAGGCAAACATGGTAACCATCATTGTGGTATGTTGTAGTCTTGAAAAGATCAAGGAAAAGATTCTATATAAAGGAGGGGAATTTGTGATCAAGAGCATTGAGATTAGGATTCCAGAAAAACCTAAAGCACTAGAAAAGCCCAAAAAACCAAGTAAACCTAAAGAATTAGGTTATAAACAAAAATTTATTTCTGATTGAAAAGTAAATTTGAAAAGAAAAATCAATTAATAGAAGAATTCAAACAAAAAAATAAACAAACAAAAGAATAAGATCAAAACTAAAACTAAAATAAAAATAAGTATCTGATTAAAGGGTGAGACAAAAAAGAAAAAAATAATTTAACATAAAAAATAAAAAGAAGGATTAAATTTGGAAAAAATATCATATTGAGATGTTTTTTTCTCCTCACACTTTTCTCTTTCCTACTCTTAAAATTGAGTTGGTCATGCCAAATTCCCAAGTTGTTCTTTGATTTATTGAGATATCAAATTCGGTTTTTATTCTTTTGATTTTTTATTTTTGTTCTTCTCTCTTTCATAAAATTTTAATTTATGTTCAATTTCATTATTCAATTACAATTTGTGTCACCCTAACGCCCTTATATATCGCCCCAAAAGAAAAAAGACACCACAACGCTTCCAATGACTTAGTGGAAACTAACGTTTAACCTTTAAAAGAAATCACATTCACTGCATGAAGGGTGTGCACGCCTCCAATATTAGAGCACGAGTATGACACGTGCCAACTACTTTTTATATTTTAATAATATTTATATTTATTAAAATATCAATTGTCCTTTAGCTAATCTAAAGATAAAAAAACCAATATGAAAAAAATACTAAAAAGCTTGTGGACACTAATTTATATTGTTTCAAAGAATATTTTGGTTATTAATTTTATTGTGCTTTAAAATATAAAATATCTTATTTATCTCTCATTAATTTGATAATAATTTTAAATAAAACTTCAATACTCTTATTAGTCAATTCAATAATTTCTGGTGAGAAGAGCAAAATTATAATCTTTTATAATGATCAATGCATTCTATTTTTAAAGTAATATTAGTTTTAGTTATCTCTCATTAATTTGATAATAATTTTAAGTAAAACCTCAATACTCTCACTAGTCAATTCAATAATTTTTGGTGAGAAGAGCAAAATTATCATTTTTCATAATGATCAATGCATTGTGTTTTTAAAGTAATATTGGTTTTAGTTAATTTTCACTGTATATAAATTTATTCCAACATTATCATTTATGTTCATTATTATAATATAAAAAAATTATTTTGCAAATAACTTACTTAAAAATTATTTTATAAATAATAATAATAATAATAATAATAATAATAATAATAATAGAGTAACATGTTATTCCTCGGGCGCTATTATAACACACACCCAAGCCTACTCTCACTCTTTCACAACACCAATAAAACATCTCCACGTATAATAAGTAAACAGAAACTTTGAAAACAAACGAAACTGGATACAGGAGATCGGAACTCAGCTCTCCTTGCAAGGAGGCCCCCCACCCCACTCCAAATAAATAAATAAAATTTCACTGACATAAAAATTCGAACTCAACTTAGAATCTCCCTCTGCAGTCTCGATCGGCCTTACGAAAGAAGAAAATAAAAAAATAAAAAAAGAGAGCAGCTAATCCTTAATTAATCAATTTTGACTACTCAGTTTTGTGCCTAATAATCTCTATATATCAATCAATTTCTCCCGCAGCTTGCGCTCATAAACCCTAGTAAGAATTTGCTTGTTTGTCCTCCTCCAGGTGAGTATTTTAATTTGTTAATTTTAAATAATTGTTGATTTTGGTTAATGTCTAGTTGATGGATTATTGTAGTGTAGGAAGGCAGGGAAAGAGAAGAGAAGGAGAGGAGTGGTGATCGAAAATTGGGAAGGGTGAGTTCTGGTAAGTGGTGGAAATGCCAGAGGAGGAGTTAGTTGAGCTTAAGTTTAGATTGTATGATGGATCGGATATCGGTCCCTTTAGGTATTCACCTGCATCCACTGTTTCTATGCTCAAAGAAAGAATCGTTGCCGACTGGCCTAAAGGTCTGTCTATTCTGCTCAATTTCTTTCTTTCTTTATATATATAGACACAACACGCACACACACACACCTCTATGCTTGGTTGGTTATTATGGCTTGAACAGTTGGTTGGTGTGGAGAATTTAGGCTACAGTGATTTCCGTTGCTGATGATGAAATAATTAATTCATTTTGTAGTGATATGCTTAGTCCTCGGCTAGTAAGGGTTGAAACAATTCCTTGCTATGCTATATGATTGTTTAATTTCGCAAATTGGATAGCTTATCTAGCAAGTGAACCAAACTGGTTCCACTTTGATGAGGGCAGTGTATTTTAGCATGGTGATTTATTTGTTTTGTGGTTGGATGGGTAGTTAGCTAATTTTTCTGAAATTATAACTGGCAACTAAGATATTGATGAGATATGCCGGGTCCCGCTGGTATATTCTTGTTAGTTTGAAATGTAGCATCTGTTGATCGAGGGTGTTTTGGATGTAGAGACCCAAATGGGTAGCATTTTCTTTTGTGAAATTAATTTTGAACTGACTTGCACCTTTTTATTTTGTCAGTTTTTCCCTGATAATATCCTTTTAGACAACACATGTTGTCTTAATTTTCTACTGTTTATTGTTATTGTGTCATATGATTTGTTGTTCTTTTGCATGGGAAACCAAGACAATATTGTTCGCCAGTCATTCTCTGGGCAATATATGGGTGCTGTGTTTACTTGATTTCTTGGTTGATTGGGGCCGGGGAACAGTTACATATAGGCTATCTTGATATGTGGCATGTGGTCATTGTTAAAAGCTATGGAGCGAAATCTTATGTGGTTATTTAGTGGATGGACATCGGATACATACCATGTATACAAACAAGGTTATATGTCCTTAGGTCCCACTCTTGTTTGGCATCCTTTGCTAGTTCTACCTTCACTTTGATGCAAGTTATGAAATAGATTTTCTCACTTCTTCTCACCAAGCAAAGGACACTTTTTCTCAAGCATTGAGTGAGTATTCAATAATCATGCTCTTAGAAATATCATGTCAACGATGTTGGATCATCTCTTTCTCCTCGGGTATTCACAGAGTTATCTATCAAATAACAACACCAGAGTAGCAAGGTCAAAGTTTTACTATGTTGTTACCAGTCCTCTTCATGCACCGTGCTTTTCTGACAAGACCATTATAATTGGATCCCATTTAAGTATTGAGGCATTGGTTCTTTCTTTTCTGTTCTTCTCTGCGTGTGTAACTTCCCCTACTCTTTATATTGATTTATGTCAACTGTTAATATTGAGGGTACTGCTTCGTGAGGACAGGGTTTAAGTCTCCTTGATATTTTCTTGGAGTAAGCTTGTTACCCTATTGCAAATATTTTCCTAATCTCTTCAAATCAAATCATATTTAGTGCATTATTATTTTCATGCAATGGGGTGTTGCAGAATGATAGAAGTATCAAGGTGAAACTTGGATAAGGAATAATACCCTTTGCCATGTCAACCAGACTAGCTTTCTCTCAGTTTACCAGTGTCACAATTGGAATTAGAAAAATGAAGCTGTGGCACTTCTGACTTGATTATTGATGAGGACAATTCATTATCATCCTCCAATGCAAATGTCATATATCATGCATGGAATAAATTACTCTTAGAGCTGGTTTGCCAAATTTTGATATGCCCAGGGAAATTCTATACACACCAAAATTGGGTGCATGTGTCATACTTGTGGATAATTGTAATTCGACTTTCAGCTACAGTTAACTGCCTTTAAGTTCTATAGAGTGCATCATGTGCATCTTCTGATTTACAAATTTAATATGATGACCTTGAGTTGGCACCAAGTTCATGTTCTCCCTTGATGTGTCTTGTGCCCTCCAGTGTGGCAGTGTCCTTCTTAGAGTCTGTGTTCTACCAAAAAAAAAATTCAAAAGTAACTTTTTTTTTTAATTTCTGCCAAAATTACCCTCTTTAGAGGAAGAATAATGTTCTCATAAGGATACTATGGTATGATGAGTGATTTGAAAAGTTATGCTTTGATATCTTATTATTATTTTATATCAACATATGTTTTTAGGGAGGATAGGATATGTTATTGGAATCTTGTGTGCGCTGAACAATTCTAGGTCTGACTTGGTTCTGTGTTTGCTTTGCATTGAGTGTAATACTGGCCTTTGGTTGGGTGCTTTTGGACAGAAAACCCAAACACTAAGCATCTTTCTTGTTGCCATTTGATTGGTGAGTGGACTTTTCATTTGTAAGCACATGCTTAAAGATCAAGTTCATGGTCGTTACAGTTATAACCACAACAACACCCCCCCACCCCCATTTTGTAGGCTCTGTAGAAATTGGATATCCCCTTTTAAATAAAATGTTAGCCTTTTCCTTTTACTAGGATGATATGGTTTTGATTGACATTCCCCGTATGTGATTTGATTTCTTTGAACCGAGTAGTATTCATTTTTTCTTTGGCAACATTCCCCGTATGTGATTTGATTTCTTTGGCGTTTAATTTATTCAACTTTGTCAAGTAAGAGATACATTGTTCTTATTTTCTGTTTTCTAACAACAGATCTAAAACTTTTGACTTGTCTTAGATAAAAAAATTGCACCCAAGGCAGCAAATGATGTCAAACTGATAAATGCTGGGAAAATCTTGGAAAACAACAAGACTGTTGGCCAGTGTAGGGTTCCTTTTGGGAACCTCCCGAAAGAGGTCATCACCATGCATGTTGTAGTGCAGCCATCTTTAGCAAAAGCAAAAGCAGGTAGTTTTAGTATTTAACACATGAACATATGTTGCCTTTATGAACGGCAAACATTTTGTTATGAATTGCTACTCTGATATGCTTCCATATTGTTATGTTTGAAGAAACATATTCATATCTTCTGAGGAACAACACCTTTGAGAACATCTTCTGAGACAGTATTCAGCTAAAATTGTCATGAAAAGATGTAATCAAATCTTGATTTTCATTCAGATGAAAACTCCGATCTGTAATAGGATACAGCTGTAATTAGAGTTTTTTTTCCTCTTCTCCTCTTTCCTCCAATGTGCTTTATATAAGTTCAAACTTATTTTGTTTGTTTGTTTGAACAGAGAAGAAGGTAGACGATGCCCCAAGAAAAAATTTCTGTTCGTGTTCCATATTATAAGTGAGTTGGGCTCCTTTAAGGTTTAAACTTGTGAGGTTGCCTTGAAGTTCCTAGGATCTCATCTCATGGCGATGGAAATCAGTTACTGGGAAGACAACAACTTGTAAAATGATGCCATCCCGCATCTAACTCTACATGTTTGCTTGAGGGCATCCCCGTGTAACAGTGTGCTGGTGATGTATTTACATTATAAATGGGTGTTTATGTATTTTTATAGCTGCAAGCCTGCACTCTCATTTTATATTTATTTAATACAAGGCTTACGGGTTTGATCTTCTCGAAAATCTTATGATTAAGTAGAACGACTTAAATTGGCCACTGGTTGAATTCCGATGTGCTGTTATTTGTGAGACCATTCAATTCTGCTCTTGCAGCTTGTGAACACATGTAATGAATCAGACGCACGTTTTCTGACCAGGCAACGTCAAGGTGGGTAGAGCTTGTGTTTGTGTTTTCTTATTAGTCGAAGATACGTTTGTCTTTGTTTTTTAAAATTGTATTTGAAATATATATATATATTACTTTAAATTATTTAATATATATATATATATATATTACTTTAAATTATTATTTTTATATCGTTTGAAACATTGATATTAAAAATAATTTTTTTAAAATTAAAAAATATTATTTTAATTAAAAAATGCTTCAAATAAGTAACCGAAATCACATTTACAAGGGAATGGAAATCAACCTTGTTGGAAGAGCACATGTGGGGGTAGAGAGAAGGGTTTTGCTGATTGTCAGTATGTTCGGGAAAAATGATTGTGTGCCCCATAACTTTTGTTATAAGCATGGCATTAATGAGATTAAAATACAAAGCTAATGGCATCACAATCTTAATTAAGCAGCAGTGGCTGATGGATGCATGTCAGCGTTCCCTTCCATGTAAAATCTGTTAAAGAAAGGAGTGGATTCGTCCTCATCTCCCCCATCAATCGCGAGAAGGTGTGCATAGTCCAATGGGCACGGCATCTTGGGCGGGAATGATATTCTGGAGTCCAGATCCTGTATCCAATAAAACAATTATCTTCTCATTATTCAAACAGGAAATAGCAGATAAATGAATTAAATGGTGTTGACCTAATCCTAGCGAATCAAAAGAAGAAGAAGAAGAAGATCTTTTTCCCTATAAAACAGAGTACACACATCATTGATCATTCCTCTTATCCCTTTTTTTGACCTTAGTTGATTCTTTGGCATTTACCTTGTTTTTCTTGTATGGATTTACTTTAGACAAACAATACATATAAAAAGGCTGTGGATAACAGGAGCTTGCACATACACGTACGTGAAAAGGAAAGAAGATTGATTAAGATCAGCATCTCCATGCAGAAGCAGCAAGTATGGCTCTATCTTGCCACCCCAAGAGCAAGCAGCCTTTGTCCTCTGTCAATCTGTACCCATCACAGGAATACAAGCCCAATAAGATCTTCGACTGAGTCACTGCATTTGCACTCAATGGCACCCCCTTAAACCCTTTCCCTTCCATTAGCTTCCTCCATTTCTCAAGCCTCTCATGTCTCTCAAACCTCTCTGCTCCCTCACATGCCACTATGTTCCTTATCTCTGGAGCAAATATGTACTGCTCCACTTTTGCCCTTTGCGAAGAATCTGGCGGAAAAGTTGCATCCAAAGAGTCAAAAATTGCTGAATAGTAGTGCAATGCTTCCAGGAACCTACCCAAGAAGTATGGTCCGTTATGGCTTGCTTCTTGCTCAACTACTGTTACTATGTTTGGCGCTTGGTCACGGATCATTGCAAATAGGTTCCCCAGGCAATTCCCGGGGACACGGTGGAGCCGGTTAACAGAGTTAACAGCAAGAGCCTCACCAACCCTTCTATTGAACATGTGTGGTTTAAGGTCTTCAAGTTCTTCAGCAACTGGGTGGTACTCAAATGGAACATGAAGAGAATGAGCTAGTTCTGTCAAGCACCGACCGGTCTCTCTAACATTCTCCATAGAGGATCCAACTCCAGTTATTCTCAGGAATGGAGCGCCACCAGGTCTAGCAGCCAGGGCTTGCATGAAAGCTGGCCATTGATAGCCTTGAAGAATGTCTAGGTCAATAACATGAACACGTTCTTCAGTTTCAAAGGCCTCAAAAATTGCTTGATTAGCAGTGAAATGAGCAAACTTTACGTAAGGGCATGCTTGGTAAAGTATTTGGTAAATTTTTAGAATCTCCATAGAGTTTGGAGGGAAAGGAGAGAAGGCTTTTGAAGAGGAGGTACTAGGTTTAGTTGTAAGGGTTGCAGCCAGCCTAGCACTTAGGGCCTCAGTGAAACAGGACGCAACTCTTTGCATGGAGTCGCCAAGGGGGCTGACGACTCTATTGAGGTGGTGGAGATATCTTCTAGCTAGCATGTAGTCTTCATTGGATACCGCCTCAGCACAAGCAAGGAGGAGGTTCAGTAGTTGGAGGCCACTATCTTGTTCCTGCAAAATAAATATGTGACCTTAAGATTTGTATAGTGTAATGAAGGAAAATGTGCTTTTATAATTCCTAGTCATTGAATACTAATAGATAGTACAATAATTCCCTAACCAATTAGAATAGTTCTGCAAGTTGTTCAAGACAGAACGTCTTTAGTTTTGTCGTGCATATTCACCCTTCAGTTTTTTCCTTTGTCACCTTTCACTTCAACGTGAAATAGATTCATGAAGATCCAATTTGTTGTCTTGTCATGTTAAGCAATGATATCCTTTTCTACTATTATTATTGGATGATGAGGGGTGTGTGGGGGGGGGGGGGGGTGGTTGTCCTCCCTGCGCCC